>NC_056747.1:108721639-108991639 GCF_019279795.1 Protopterus annectens
TTATACACACAAATACATATGAATGTAATATATATATATATATATATATATATATATATATATGCACACACACACACACGATTATGTAATGAATTGGTCAAAGTGTTTAATGAGCATCACAAAAAAATCATCGACCAAAGCACATCATTCATTATAACAACATGCCAGAGTGACATACAGTACACTGAAACAGAAAAAAAATCCTTTTTCCAATGTCCTACTCATAACCCCACCATATTCATCTCAAATTTTTCTGAGTAATGGTAGTGTTATGGAAAGGGCTTGCACTTTAGGGTTAGTAGTTAGCAGGCACTACTTAGGTGGGAGGGGTTTGCTCCCCTGCTCCATCTTAGTAATAACATGCTAACCCGAAACCTATCTTGCCTTTAACATACCTTACAGAAACCCCTTTCCATAACACTACCACTGCACAAGATAGCTCGGACACTCACCACACACACGTACTACATCTAATCCCTCACACTCACAAACACACACACACCAAATCTACGCCCTTCCCCTAACCCTAAAACAAGTGCACAACCACACACAATCTTCATGCCCCACCACTTAACCTTTGTCAACCAACTGTAACTCAGTTAGGTTAGTGTTTATACAAACAGTCTTTCTCTCACATCTTACAGCTGCTCAGTTACGCCACACAAATATGTCAATACAGTCAGCTGTAACTATATGTATTATATATATATATATATATATATATATATATATATATATATATATATATATATATATATATATAAACAGAAAGAGTGGTGTATGCAGAATCTAGCTAACATCCATATCAAGGCTATGCAATTCCAGCACAAAACAGGAGAGAATGCCTGTAATACATAATCTTTTGTAAGCCTTTTAGTAACTATGCAAATCATGTTTGGACCCAGGTAAAAACTCTGACTAATAGACTTAGTATATTAGTGTCCAAGATGTACTATTTGCCATGGTGAATAACAGATAAGCTGAAGTCTGTGGCCTTGTTACCAGTCAAACAAAAGTAACTCAACAGCTAGCCAGCTATGGTTAATACAAGTATGACAAATTTGTTTCCTTGTAACAGCCCAACAGCCATATCATTGCATTTTTCAGCAGAAGTAAACTGTGAAAGCAGTGTGCTGGCACAGTCTTAGTGGAAATTACCCAAGTTCTGGCCAGAAGCTAATTACAAATTTCATTAAACTACACCGGATAATGAAGTGTTGTTGGTTCCAAAATAAACCAAACTGCAAGCAGCAGTTTAAAATCAGGACAAAAGTCAAGCATTCAGCTTAGAAGTTTTAAATATGGCAAATTACAGTTGTAGTTTAGCATTTTAAACAATTTAGACTATAAACTGTACCATTCTTTGAGATGCCTGCAGCAGGGGAACAAACATTTAGCTAAGTGTAGGTAAAAATAAACACTGAACTTATTGCGTTTCAATAACTTAAAATATCTATAAACCAAAAGGAAAAAAACCTTCTATTGAGCTGATCAGGTGGTTTAAATTAAGTAAAAATGTCCGGGCCAGGAGCAGGTGGGCAAATAACATCCTTCTTTATCCAGTAGGAAGAAAACTTCTAAGCTTGATTTAGACCGAATGACTGCAGGATTTGCTATATATCTTGCATGTATGGTGCATATATGGACAATGAGGAATGTTTTTTGTGCACAATGGGACCAAACGTGTAGCCAGCAGGCTCTAGCTAAAGATGTAGTCATTCATGCCAACCTGAATTAAGCTATATTCAGCTATCTGGTTCAGTTTTAAGTCCTTGTAATTACTAGACTGAGGATACCAGTCAGATGCAGACACATTTATTTGCATCTGATGTGGAACAGTTGTTCCACTGTACTTCAGGATAGGGAAATCTGTTTTTATGCTTTATTTCTTCTGGCAAAGTGAAAGTTGGGTGTGACCTGAAGTGTGGAAGTTCACCACAGTACTAAACTTGTGAACTTCAGCTGACGACACCAAACAATTTAAATGGCTATATCCTTTTGTGGTGTTCATTTTATTTATTAGCTTCCCTCTCTGTCTTTGTTTTTTTTCAGCCAAAACCAAAAATAGGAAGAAGTTATGCAACCTAATCCTATAAAATATAGAATAAAGCATGCATAAACTGTAGAAATTTGAATGGAGATATGCCTACGTGTTCCTGTGATCATAGCACTTCTGGGAAGTGTAATGGCTGTGTGCCATGACATTCACAAGCTGAATTGGGTTCCCGCTGCCCAGGTCACATATGTATTCTACATCTGTGCTTAACTACTTCTTTAAAAAAAAAAAAAAAGCTCTCTCTGTTAACTTAGAGAACCTTAGCGGCCTCATCCTTCCTAGTGCTGTGATTGTTAATATTCCAGATTTCATAAATATTCTTAAATATTCCAGATTGATTTAATACTCATGCGTTTCCCCTTTATCTTCTCAGTACTTAAACTAGCATGACGCCTGCCTATAAGATTTATTTTCAGCTGGTCCTATGAAAAGATATTGAAAGAAAGGAAATTTTGATATGGCTACCCTAGCAAACATTTTAGTTTGTAAAGTTATCTTTACAACATCTGTACCTCTGCAGATTCTGTTTTCTACGTCATGCCTATGCTATTTGAAGAAACTGTGTTTTGTCAGCTTTGATCCAACCTCTATGGATTTTGTTTTACATGTCCAGCTTTGCTAATTTGAAGCAATTAAGTGAGAAGGTCACTGAAAAACCAATCAATAAAAACAAAATGAAAACTCCAGCAAAGCTAGAACTTCCACTGAGTGATCTCTCAAACCTCTTGTATCAGAGGTACATAGGATATATGCAAATGACCTTTATGAACATCAGGTGTTTCAGATAATTGGCGATTCTGAATGCACATGACTTGTTTCGTCATTTTAATGGACAATTTCAGGCCAATAAAGCCAAACCCCACTAGCTGTGGATATATTTTGTTTTTACTGTCACACTGTGGGATCTGTCTGTGAGCCAGTTTGCAACCCACCTAGTGATACAGGGGTTGATGCCTAGTGTAGTGAGTTTTTCTATGATTCCTGAGTGGGGAATGGTATCAAAGGCCTTGGCCAGATCAAGGTAGGCTGTATGAACCACCTTGCCTTCATCCACAGCTCTGGTGACTGACTCAAAGAAGTCGACCAAGTTGCAGGCATGATCTACCCTTCAGAAAACCAAACTGTGTGGGATTCAGAGTTTGAAGATTCCCTATATCTTTGTTTATTAGGTCCATGCAATCCATAGATTTGCATATCAGACACGTCAGGCTGATGGGGCGATAGTTCCCAGGGTCTGTAGTTGTTCCTCCTTTGTGGAGAGGAATGACTGCAGCAGTGCACCATTCAGTAGGGACAAAGCCTGAGGTGAGGCTGTGATTGAACAGGGCACACAGATGAGGTGCCAATTCACTCTGTAGTTCATGTAGAACACAACCAGGGATATTGTCAGGTCCCATAGAAGCTGTATTCCTGGCATTGGACAGTGCTGATTTAACCTGTGCAGCAGTAATACTGGGTGCCTGGTAATCTACTGGTATTGTGATTGGTCCTTTGGGAGGGGGGGGGTAAAGTTGGCACTGAATTTGTCGGCCAGTATATTGGCAATATCTGTTGGCTTGGTATAGGAGGTACTATTGTGCAGTAGCTCAGATCAAATCTGGTTATTCCCGAGGAGATTCTTTACATAACTATAGAAGGCCTTGTGGTTGTCTTTACTATCTGCTGCAATTCTGTTTTCATAGCTAGCTTTAGAGGATTTGATGAGGGATCTCAACTTTTTGTTGAGGCTAATAAGGGAGTTTTTCCAGTCTTGGGACTTCACCTTATTCCACATCAGTTTCCATATGTTGTAGAGTTTGTTTCTGGCAGGGGACCGCCAGATTGGTTTCCTTTTTTTGGAGGAGAGTGTCTTGGTTCTATTGGGTATGGCAAGATCCATGCATTTGTGTATGTGTTTGTACAGTGCATTGGTGTATGATTCAGAGGTCATGCAGCTATTCTTCATTTGCATAGGAGCCCAAAGTTAGCTTTGGAGAAGTTTTTTAGGGTGGTTACCTTTGTGTGTGTGTGTTTGTGTGTGTGTGTGTGTGTGTGTGTGTGTCTGTGTGTGATTTCCAAGGTGATCAGTTTGTGGTTGGATCTAACCAAGGAGGGGTTGACTATTGCTGTAGAGCAACGGTCGCCCATGTTAACAATGACCAGGTCAAGGATGTTGCTACCTGTAGTGGGAGTAAGAATGAGCTGGTCCAGGACAGTGTAATTAATGAATTCCAGGAAACGTTGGGCACATGTATTGGTACATGAGTAGTTTTCCCAGTTAATGGAGGTGTAGTTGAAGTCGCCCAATATGAGAGTGTTAGGTTGGACCCTGATATTCTCCAGAGTGCTTAGGAACGTGGAGTGTGAGTCTTGGGACATGGTTGGGGACCTATGAGCACACAACAAACTGGAAAGTGGAACTCAAACCAAAAGCTGTAGATGGAATGAAGGAGCGAACACAATTCTTTAGTACTTTCATTCAAATTTATTCTTCATGAACTTCCTCAGAAAAAAGTTAATCTTTCAAAACACACCTCTTATAAAGTTACATCACATGACTTTCATGATACTTTAAATTAAAGGTATAAAATCATACCATAAAAATAAAAAACTGTCTTGTTTTCCAAACAGCTTTGAATGTCAAAACATAAAAAATGTCTTTAATATAAAAACACCATCATATTATTATGATTTGAATGTTATTTTAGTGCTAAGAAACACAATATTAATACATTTGTTCAGACCAGGGGCTCTGTCTGCTACCAAGCCGATCTGCCACAATGACTCCTTGCATTCTAAAATCAAATTGGTGCTCCCCATATAATCCACTTGTTGAACATAATCTAGGACTGAAAAGGTGAACTTTTTATTAAAGTTCACACAGTGAACAGCATGCCTAGCTAAAGCATTGGTAAAGTCCTTTTTCTTAATAGCAAGTGTGTGCTCATATATTCTACGCTTTAAACATCTAATGGTTTTTCCTATGTAATAACTAGGACAAGAGTCACATACTGCCACATAAACTATGTTTGTACTCTCACAGGTAAACTGTCTGTGGACCCAAATAGTCCTTTTAAGATGTGTAATAAATGTACTAGATGTATTGCTTATATATCTACATTGTTTACACTTCCTGCAGGAGAAAATATCTCGAGCACTATTCACATCAATCAATGCTAGAGTGTGCCCCCCCATTTTCCAAAATATTTTTGATGTTCTTCATTTTTTTATAGGTGAACTTGAATTCTACACCGACTACCTGTATGAGTTCCCTATTCCCCATCAGAACCTTCCAATTGTCCTTTATTATGTGTTTGATGACACCCATCTCATTGACATTGGGGATGAGGAAAGAAATGGTGAACACTGTGTTGTCCTTTATTTTTCCTGTTGTTACTTACATCACCAACCCCCCTGATAATGGGTTTGGCAGCGTTTTGTCTCAGAATGAACACTTCCGTATGTATATTGGTTAACAAAGCCTGGTCATACCCTCTTTGTTCAAAAAAATGTGTCAACATGATGACCTCTTGAAAAAAAGTGTCATCATCAGATGTAAGTCTACTGAGGTGAATAAATTGCCCCTTAATCACCCCTTTCTTCATATGCCTAGGGTGTAAGCTATCTCTGTGCAAATATTGGTTAACAAAAACATCTTTCCTATAAATCTTACTCACAAAAGCGTTACTGAACGTATCAAAAGCCAAATGTATGTCCAAGAAATTAATGGTCCTACCAAAACTTCCCACAGAAAATTAAAAAAAAATCTGTGGTTTGATTTAAGTCCCTAACAAAGGACTCAAAGTTACTGTCATCACCAGTCCACAGAAATATCAAGTCATCAATAAATCTTTGATATAAAATAATGTGGGATCTTTGTGGGTGTACATACAAATATCTCTCCTCCCACATGGCCATTACAAGGTTGGCAAAACCTTGCCACCATAGCCACCCCTGACGTCTGCTTGTAATATCTTTGGTTGAACTCAAAAAAATTATTATCAAGAACTATACCCATAAGCCTGTAAACCGTCTCTATTTTACTGTGTGTAAAGTCAATGTACCCACTGAGGTAATCTCTCAGATATTCTATACCAGCATCTTGATTGATGCAAGTATACAGTGATTTAATGTCCAAAGATGCAACCTGAATCGCTGTCTTACCCAATGTTAGCTGCACCTGAAGTATCTCTTTTGTGTTACGTTGGGTTACTAGTCTGGAGGTGTGCTCATCCTTCATGAATATGGAAACACCACCATCTTTGGAGCTTCGGTCCAAGTTCTGGGGCCAAAAGATGTGGAATGAGTTATAGCCTGGTAGTGCAGGGGGTGCATTCTGCTGCCTTGAACCAGGACTCTGTTACAGCACAAATGTCAATGTTCTCCATTTTAAGGAGTGCTTCGAGCGAGTGCATTTTGAGATTTAGATTTCTAGTGTTGAGCAGCATGACCTTCGGATTATCAACCTTTCATCCTTTGGTTTCAGATAACCTCTTCTTAACCATTCCTGCATCAAATCCTGAACAACATGAGGTTGTTCCTGGAGATCTTTGTACTTGTAACTATATTTATGGATTTTCCACATTCTTTTCCTTCTCATCTGATCCTTCTCCTTACATTCTTTATTTTGTGTTTTTGCACAGTCAGTTGCTGTCTGATTTTTGTCTACTTCTGGTTTGATTTCCATTCCCGTTTGCTACCTGAATGCTTCGGCTAAACTAAGAAGAGGGGTCATCCTAGACTTCCTGTTCTCGTGTTTTAAAACTTTCACTATGTTTGGATTGATGAGGTCAGCAGATATCTATGCAGTCCCATGGCTGCATATCTATACATGTATTCAATTTTGACGATTTTCATACCTCCTTTGGAGTGAAGGATATATAATCTTGCTAAACACTGATTTTTCTATATCATTTGATAAGCATGAAACATTTTTCTTGTTTTTCTGTCCAACTGATACAATAACTTTCACACCAAAACTGTAAGTTAAAACAATTCGTTTATAGATTGGACTTTATTCCTAGACATCAGGACTGTTAGTTTTAGTCTTCTGAACTGTTGCTTACCAAGTTTTATTAACCTTTAGTCATGTTTTTTTGCTGATCCTTCATCACTTCCCAAATATTTATACATTCCTTCCTCCTCAAGTTACTTTATATCACATTCCTGTCCTAGATTTATATTTTCTTGGTTCTGCAACTTTCCTGCATTGAACATTGCTTCTGCACATTTATCAAGACCAAACGTCATTCTTGTTTTGTTTTAAACACTTGCAGTTGTGTTTTCAACTCCTCATCTGCTGAACTATGTAATTTTAAGTCATTCATAAAAAGCAGATGAAAAATCTTTAAGCAAGTTTGTTTTCTGGGAGCAGAAATATTACCAAGACCTAATATGTTAATTAAACATCAACAATCATAGACAATCAACTTAAATTTGTGCTTCATGTACATTACTATATAAAGAAAATCCACCAAAAGTTGGCCCTTTTATGTAGGAAAAAAAGATTCTTCACATCTGAATCTCACTTGCCAAGCTTACCTTCTACCTAACCTATTCTATACCTCTCAAATCTTAACCAACTTACAGTCCTCACCTCTTTCTAAACTTGAAACATCTACAATAAAATTGCAAGATTTGCAGCCAATCTACCTCCTAAATCATACCACTGTCATGCTCTTCTAACACTCAGTTAGTTAGAGTTTCCTTCTTCTTCTTTTTCTTAACGGCTTTTCCCGGTTAGGGGTCACCACAGCGGATCAGCTGTCCGCTCATGATTGCCAGTAGAGTTTTACAGTGTTGAGTTTCCAGCCCGGCACCCAATCTTCTATGGAAGACATACACATGAATACACTCATGCCTAGGGCCAATTTAGAGTGTCCAGTCTACCTACAGCATGTCTTTGGGATGTGGGAAGAAACCGGAGCACCCTGAGGAAACCCACGCGACCACAGGGAGGACATGCAGACTTTGTACAGAAGGCACCCCAGCCGAGGATCAAACTGGAGAACCTCTTGCTGTGAGGCGACATCACTAACTGCTGACCACCGTGGCCGCCCAGTTGGTTAGAGTTTCCTAACCAACTCTTATCCACCCAACCTATCATTATCCATTCTTTCCTTAACAAGCCCTCTGCCTGCCCTAATTTATCCTCTGTTCTCACCCTATATAATCCTCCATGGTCCCTCAGAAGTTCAGATAAATGTCTCTTACAAATATACAAACCAAATAAATCTATTGGCCAAAATCTTTATAGGTGCGTTCCTGCTCTTGCTTGGAATAAGCTCCCCCTATACCTCAGATCCATTCCTCAAGTCCATGAGTTTAAGAAAGCTCTAAAAAGTTACCTATATAGTACTTGGATTTGTCACTGTAATCACCCTACTTGAATTTCTTTCCTAAATTCTTATACATGTGAATAATCCCTTTTGTTCTTTTTTTTCCTTTTTCTACCTGTTATTTTGTTTCTATTCTCATTTCTCTTATTTGTTCTATATTGTAATTTTGCAAGTCATCTTCTTTTTTGTATGTATAGCTTGTAATATATATTTCTTTATGTATTTATATTGTCTTACTTTTTGTAGAGCTTTTCTCCCCAGGCCTCCACTTAGCTCATTTGGACTGTCCCGGTTAACAAATGTCAAATAAATAAATAAACAGTTAAGTGGGTTAAGGGCAAGACAAAACATTGGTGACAAAGACTCACTCTAGAATATCCCCCTTTGAATTTTTAATCCCTGGGAAAATAATTTGCCCTTTGTTATGGTTTTAATTACAAAGTGGTTTGCCACTGTTTCATGGTCACTGTAATTTAACTGATCAATGTACTATGTATCTTACACATTTTTAAGCACTCCTTTATTCATGAATGTGGGATGCAGTCAAATGCTTTTTTGTAATCTATCCATGCCATACTTAGATTTTTCCTCATTTTACAATTCTCCATTACAATTTGGTTTAACAACAAATGATCCTTTGTTCCATAAGACTTTCTTTTACTACCCTTCTCTTCTAATACTATGCAGTATATTTATCTGCATATCTTAAATGTTTTTCTGTTAGCGCTGATATCTTTAGTTTATTATTTGCAACAGTGAAAGTTAGATCCTGTTTCGTTCAGATACTGCACATTGCTTTCATCACGTCTGTCTTAGTATGCTTGTTGATCTGTTCCCTTTTCTATACTCTAACAGTGGCACATCTTGTCTTCATTGCGTTACAGTTTTCTCTATTTGATGCTTCCATTATGGCATTTGATTTCTTCCCTTCCTTTCCCTTATTGCTTTATGTTTTGTGTAAGACTTTATCTCTTAGTAATTTAGCTGAAAGTAATATATCTTGTTTACTTATGTTATAGTACACACATTTCTGTTAATACTCTTTATTACTGTGTTCATACTTAACAGATGTCTAACATTTTTTTTTAATTTTCTCTAGACTATTGCTTTCATTGATCTTAATATGTCTGTCCATCTCAATTAAATCAAGCAAATGTTCTCTTAGATCATTCTCTTGTAAACTGAAGGCACATTCTTTGTTCTCCGTTTCCTGCTGACATTCTGCAGAAAGTTCCAAAATATTTTCTTGTGACATATTCTCTTCAACTGCATCTTGTGTCATCCATTGCTCTTTCATATGGGAACTCACTGGTCTATCACTCCACAACATTGACTGTGTTAGAGTTGCCACTATTTCCTGCTCCTACACTTGCTGTGCATCTCTAACAGAACTGTTGTACTGGTTTTCTACTGAAGGCTCCAGAGTATCTTTACGTGGTAAGTGATCAAATGCTTCCCCAGAAGTAAGAACAGCACTAAGAAAAATAAAGTCAGGGAAGGCAGCAGGCTCAGATGAGGACACAGCAGATAATGATAAAGTTGCTCGGTGGGATAGGGGAGAAATGGCTCCCGAGGGTACTAATAACAGTGTGGAGAGAAAGGAGTACCCCAGATGACTGGAGAATAAGCGTACTCGTGCCAGTGCACATGAACAAAAGGGAGATCCACAACTGTGGGCAGTACAAAAGCATTAAAATTTTATCACACTGCATGACAGCTCTGGAGAGGATGATTGATAAGTGGATACACAGAGAAGTAGAATGTAAAATGGGAGATGAGCAGTTTGGATTCAGATCAGGATGCAGCACAACTGTAAGACATTACAGACGATAATAGTCACTGTCATCATACATGATGTAGAAATAGCAGCCAGAAAGTTAGTGATGCAGACATATAGCGAAAGAGAGTTAAGAAGAATAGAAGCAATAAAGCCTGAGCAGCAACTTAAGGATATGGTATAGAAGCAGAGAAGGCGTTAGAAGAGCTTTAGGATCTTGCAGTCTGTGAGGGATTGAAATGTGAGAGAAGAGGAAGACCTGAGCATTAGGCAGGCTTTATGCAGGAGCAGAGCCATGTATTTTTGAGATGATTTTTTAAAGAGGCTTTGAAATGGGTTAGGCCAGGAATAAACATGGTAGCTAGAGGTAATGAATTCCAATGTAGAGAGACAGAGTATGAATGAGAGAGAGAGACCAGGTTTTCTTGTGGGTTTTGAGATAGCTAAGAGATGGGTTTCTGTCATCTGACGGCCATTTCCTCAGTGGTTTGTCTAGCTGGAAGGCCGTCAAGGTTGGCAGAGCTTTCGCGCTGCCGCCAAGCGTTCTGAGCACAAGACGCCATTTCTCAGTCTACGTTGCCGCCAGTTTCCTCAGTCTTCTTGCCTCTCTGGGGAAAATTTTTGTCCAAAAGGTAACCGGAGTATTCGAAGCTATTTTAATTGAATTTCTTTCAGGGTACAGATACCTCAGATTTGTCTTTTAATATTCTGTATTTTATCTTGCAGGGCTAATAATTGTATTTTAGTAAAGCGCAGCTTTGTATTTAGACTATTGCCGCACCATTGTTTGTAGGATTAATGTGCTTTAGTTGTTTTTACATTAGCGGTGCCATTACGTTAATGGGCATTCATCCTCGCACTAGGTATTTAAAGCTAGGCTTTAAATCTTTAAGCTTACAAGGCCTTGAGTAGTCGTACGGCCCTCCTGGACGCCGTTCTATGGTGCTGGCCTAAAAAGATAAATCTATTACCTCTAAACCGGATGAGTCGGCTGGGGCGGAGTTAGTCCAGGGTATCTTCCATCTCAGGAGTGGCGGAATCGTTCGAGGTCTCTCGGTGCGTCCCCAGGAACCTTTACTTTAAGAGGCGAGGGCTGAAGGAGTTAGGAACTCTCAGAGGGTGGGTGCTTAGCCCTCTCAGACCATATCTTTCACAAAACGCTATTCAAAAGGTCTGTCAGTGTGACTTTAGGGGCTGTTAATGGCTGCTCTGATTTCTTGTCTAAAGGCCCTCTCAGAGGCTCTAGTTCTCCGGGTTCTGTTCCTAAAACATATATGGAAAATTGCTCAGATTTTGATGAGTCCTGATCTGGGGAGGGTCATCCCTCCAGAGAAGAGGCCTAGGGTGGAGATACAGACCAAGGGAATGCTTCACATTCAGATTTCTTCTGAGTCCTCCAGCTGAGGATATTTGAGGAATTTCCCTCTGGAGCAGTTCGGATTGAAGAGGATTCCCTTCAGCTTCACCTTGCATTTTTTTTTTTTTCCTTTCTTCAAATCCTTTGTATCCCATGAGGGCTTAGGGAAGTGGGAAGGCTTCAGATTTTTTTTTGGGCTTAAGGGCTTTTGGAATTTTTGTTTTGCAGCCTCATAGGCCTTCAGTTTCCACAGATATTTTGTTGTTCCCATTTTTTTTCAAGAGCTTCTATTAGCTGTTTTTCTTTACCTCTGCCCCCTGTCAAGGGTGACAGGTATTCAGAGGCACAGAGGCACACAACATTTGTATAAGAGTCCTAGAGCTGACCCGCAACTATTATTCATGTCAAGAAGGTCAGCTTCGCATTGGTTAGGTCCAAGGGCCCTGATAAAGATTCTAGAGCACTGGGATAGGTGGGGAAAAAGTGTACCATTTCTTCTGAAGAGCTATGAGGGCTCTAAATTGCCAATTCCATATGCTGAAGCATCAGAACATTCTGTTAGGTCAATTGAAATCTAAGGTGGATGCTTTATCTGAGGGTTCAGAGTTCACTTGGCAGACTGGCTTGGTTGCTTCAGACTAAGTTAGTGCTTCAACATTCCAGGTGGCTTTCGATGCTCTTGTCTTCGCATCATTCCAGGCTGCTCTTCACTAGTTCTCTTTGGTATGGCTCTGTTTTTGGGATCAGCCTCAAAGTTTGCACAAGATTTGATTCCTCTTCCTCTTCTATTTGAAGTTGATTTTGTGAAGTGCTTTTTCTTCCTTTGTGGTTCCCCTATATAAAGCCAAGATTATGCAGACAAGTATAAAGTGTTTTGCTAAGGCTAAGTTTAAGCTCTAGAGGAATTGGGAGCTCAGGACGGGGGCCTTCTTTCTACCTTCTTTCAGGTTTCGGGCCTAGGTTCAGGCAGAGGGGGCAGGGCTCACGCCTTCGAGCTCAGGGTTCAGACTTGGACCTCCACCTTCACCTTCTGGTGAACAGCTCTTCTGCCTTCTTCTCTCAGACTTTAATGTCAGCAGTCAAACAGACCACTTTCACTTCTTGGCTGGCAGCTGAAATTTTTCCAGGAAAAATGTTAATTGGAATTAACAAATCAAATGGTCATTGGAAATAATAACACAAGGCTACAAGTTTTATTTTCAGCAGAAGTACAATTTTCACACTTTTCCCAGATGTACCTCCTCAGCAGATGTCTCCCAGCCAGGGCTGGAGCTCCAGGAACAAATAGGAGGAAATTTTTAGTGGTAAGGAAATTATAGCGGTAATTTCCAGGTAGTACTCCTGTCAATTTATTCCTACTACCTTTCACGCCAAAGAAAGGAAACAGAAAAGGCAAATCAAGTTTTGCCTGTTAACATCAAAGTTCACTGGGCCTAGAAGTTCAAAAGTTCTACCTTACAACAACACTGGCCTATCAAGCATACCCCTCACTTCATTGGCCCCTCAAAGATCAGCATCCTATATTCTTGTTCCTATCAGGGCCCCTTGCATTCCTTCAAATCTTGCATTCATGGCATCTGCAAAATTTATCTACAAAAAATGCCCAATGCAATACTGCATGTCATATGGTATCTCAAAAAGATCCAAGACTTGGGACTCAACATTCTTAGGAACTGCACACTGTCAAGGGATTGCATCCAGAAGCAACAGGAATGGTGGGAGTAGGGAATGTCACCTGCCTATAGGACCAAGGTTGCCACTAGAGTCAGATCATAACGTCAGACTTCAAAGACCTGGCTCCCAGAAGACATTGCACAATTTCAATGGGAAAGGAGACATATCACGGCCAGTGGCCTGGTGACATTCAGCTATCAACATTCAACAGAAACAGGCACAGTCCAGAGGAGTTTTGTGGAGTTCTACAGAAGTGTTACCTTTCAACACACAGGTCAATTCCGAACTACAGACACTGACACCATCTGGAACCTCAAGGGCAAACGGGACTCTGAGTTTGCCCTCTCTGTGCACAAGCTCTGATAGGAAGACGAAGTTTCTGCTGGTTTGTCGCTTGAGCAGCTACGTAAGCCAGAACCACAAGCAGTCTATCCCCGAGCATGGAAACAACAGACAGTGAATTCGGGAAATTGACAGTGGATCATTCCAACAGTTCTGATTGTTTTGGGGAACTCCAGACATAGATCACAACGTTTGGCCTCTAAATTTCCAACACAAAGACAAAAATTTGTAAAGTTCCAAAAACCTCCCAGTGCTTGCTCATCCTTCTGATCTATCTCTTCACCGCCTACCTTCTTATCCCCTCTGCCTCTCCTTCCCAGGTACTCTTTTAAGTTGATGGATTTGCCCCGCAGATTCTTGCCTTGCATGATTGGTATCACGCCAGCACTGGTATCCCCCTTGCTGAGGAGTTTAGCTCTCCCCTCTTTTTGCCACTCCTCCTTTCTTGTCACATGTTGCCCCAAGTCATTTGCTCAATGTCAGGGTGCAGTCCCTGCATCTAACGTGATTTGTGATTCTGTTTCCTGTCCTGTTTTTCAATCGGTTCCTCAATCGGGTTTTTAAGCCATTTTTGAAGCAGGCGAAAAAAGCACTAAAAATAATTGCTGATAAATGTCTCGTGCCCTATTACAGTTTTTACTTACAGTAAATTACTACTGGAATTATTTGACATTTTTTTGTCATTTTCCTCTGTGAACTATGATTGTGACCCTCCTGATTTTCACCCTCCCCTTCTCATTCCTTATTTCCTTTCATTTCAAAATTTCTTAGCCCCGCAAAAATATAAAAATATCTCCTGCAGAGCCTCCTCCTCTCCCTCTCCCTGAATTTGCCTTTTTTGAACCTACTTTTGCCTCTTTGCCTCCCTTTGAACCTCTCTGAATACGAGTTTTTGCTTGGAATTGGCCTTGAAGACTCTTTTTTTTTTGTTGGCCATTACTTCTGAGGCTGGTATCTATTCCTGCAGGCTGTCAGTTGAAGTGCAAATTTTCTGATAAGGATTTCCTTTCCTTTTCTCATGCCTTAAGTGATTTCTCACCAGAGATTGAAATGTGGCCCTGAACCAAGTGATTCTATTTGCCTACTTTAAAAGGGATCCCAAAATTGGGGAGAAAAGTCTTGCATTCTTTAGTATATCCACAGGCAGTTTGTTACATTAGAATTCCAGCAGCACTAGAATTGGCTGTTTTGAGTGCTTTGAGTTCACATTTTTTGCTTTGTCAAAAAGCAGAAAGCTGTTTCAATGATATCATCAAAGTATTTTCATCATTATCATCATTTTTTTATTCTCATCAGCATTGGAAGAATAAGTTGGGATCAGACCTAGGGCTGTTCCACTAGGGGCTACTGCTACATCTAGGCTACTTTGAGGTCTTACTTTTAGTTTATTTTGGAACTTTGTTCAGTTTTTTCTCAAGCACACACATCATAGTCATTACCTTCTCTTTTCCATTCCAAGTCCAGGGGCCACTTTGGCACTGCAGGGCATGTTAGCATGCTAGCCTCCCTTTTTTAGTGCTTTTCTCCTGCTTTTTTTTTTTTGTATCTAGATTACACCCACAGAGCAATGCAATGTGGGGAGATCAACAGAATAGTACAGTACTGTTTATACCATATGTGTCGAGGATCCACATTCGTGCATTCCCTCTTTCCCTCATGGTTTGGGGTTGTTGTTGTTGTTGTTCCTTTGGTTGTCTTTTGGGATAATTGTTAATGGTTGTTGGACATTTTTCTTTTTTTTCTTTTCTTTTCTTTTTTTTCCTTTTAAGGCCTTCTGACATCTGGGAAAAGAAAGACTGAAGAAATGGCGCCGGTGCGTAAGTTTTAAGTACTACTACTGGCATCTGCGCCAGCCTGACCCATGACCCGGCGCCAGCCTAACTCTTTGGTATTCGAATGACCCGAGGACAGCGGACTACCCACAAGGTATGACTGCAGCAAATGTGATCCCTATCCATCTACATTTATGGTAGGTACAAAACTGTACTATTTTTGTCTTCTGATCATAGCGATCAATTTGGTGTGTAAGGTGCGACTAGATTGGTTTGTGCAGGGCAGGCAGTAGGTTTGAAAATAAGGTTGTGCAAGGTGGATAGCTGAATAAAGGCAAGTTGGTTGGGTAGTTCAAGCCAGTTTAATTCTAGGAGTGGTTTACAGTGGTGTGTGTGATATTTAGAGTTTATGGCAAACTTTGCAACTTTGTTGTAGCACTGTTCCAACTTGCTTAGGGTAGAATTTTGTAAGTTAGTTAAGATAGGGGCACCATACAGAAGAGAGGGAAGTAAAAATGTTTTTTCAAGGGTAGTTTTGGTTGCTGCAGTAAAAAGATATTTGTTTCTATATAAGAGTCCCAGTTTTAGATGAGTTTTCTTTATATTTTGCTGTATATGGGGGGTCAAATAAAAGTTTATTGTCAATGATAACACCTAGAAGTTTGGTTTCCTGCACTATTTCTATGGCAGTGTTGTCAGATGCAAGGATGTTGAAATGATCAGTGACAAGGGAGGTGTTTTGGGGATGAAGGAGCACTAGTTTTGTCTTCTTTGGATTAAGAAAGAGGTGGGCATTTCTTAGGCAGGATTCAACTGCTGTAAAGGACTGTTGAGTTTTTGAGAGCAGTTATGGTAGTGATTGAGCAGTGCAGATTATGGTGGAATCATCAGCATATTGAATGAGGGTCCCAGGGTGAGAGGCAGTGTGAAGGTTGTTTGTGAAAATGTTGAAGAGTAGGGGTCCTAGGATGAGGTCTTGGGGGACTCCAATAGGGTTGTGGAGAAAGGGTGAGAGTTTGTTGGACCATTTCACTGCTTGTTTACGATACTTGAGGTAGCTCTGAAGCCATTTTACTGTGTTTTGTGAGAAGCCTAAGTTAGATAGTGTGTTCAGAAGTAATGGGTGAGACACTGTGTCAAAGGCCTTAGAGAGAGATCAAGGAATACTGAGGCTGTATAGCATCCTGCATCTCTGGCCTTGTTCACGGTGTCTGTGAAAGGTAATACGGCTGTAGCTGTGCTGTGGCTAGGTCGGAAGCCATGTTGGGTTTTGGTTAAAAGATTGTTTTCCAATAGATATTGCATTGCCTGCTGATGGATACCTCTCTTGAGAATTTTGGATATAGGTGACAAGATGGATATAGGACAGAAACTGGATGGATCAAAATAGTTGCCTCCTTTGTGGATGGGGGTGATGTGAGATTGTTTCCATATGGTAGGTACTTCTGATTCGGATAAAGACATATTTATAAGGATATTGATTGAGTAGGCAACTGAGTTAGCAGCCAGTTTGAGGTAGTACGGGGGGAGATTGTCAGCTGAAGTAGAGCAGGGTTTTAGTTTTTGTAGCAGTTTCTTAATGGTGTCAGTGGGTATGGGCTGAAATGAGAATGGAGTTTGTATGACATTTTGTTGTGTATGGGGTTAGTAATGACAGGGTTAGAAGTAGTTGATGGCCTGGGGTCAGTGTCTGAATAGGTTGAAGGGTGGGAGTTTCCCGCATTAGGGGTGTTAATTAGTAGGTCTGAAATAGATTTTATGAAGTGCTTGTTAAGGTTTTCGGCTATTTGTGATGGAGGGATATCAGGTGATAGGGCGTGCTCTCCATTTCTTCTAGGGTTAAGTAGAGAAGATATGGAGTGCCAAAATTTACTGGGGTTGATTTTATGCTGGAATTGAAGCTGGGAATAATATGACTTCTTATCGCTGTTGATCAGTTTTTTCACTTTGTTACATAGTGTTTTGAAATGAACATGATTTTGTTCATTTTTGTTTTGTTTCCAGGTTGACCAGGCTCGGTCCCTTTGCTTCATCAAGTGTTTACATTCCTTAGAGCGCCATGGTGCTTCATCAGGTGTTTACATTCCTTAGAGCGCCATGGTGCTGAGTTCTTTTTGATTCTTTTCATACGAATGGGGGCTGGTGTATTAAGTATGTGAAGGAAGGTGTTATTAAATATAGTACAGCATTATCGAGGGGTAGTTGTTTAAGGGGTGTCCAGTCTATTTCCTGTAGGAGATTGTTGAATTTATGCTGACAAAAATTAGTTGAGTTCCTAACTGATTTTATAGTGTGTACTCTTAGTTGTTGGGAGTTTGTTCTAAGGGAATAAGCTGGTAGATGATCGCTCAGGGAGTTAGTGTACCAGAAGAGGTGTAATTGGCAGGGTGGGATACTAGAATCCAGTCTAAGGTGGATTGACAGGTAAGATCTTTGCTGTATCTTGTTGGAGCATTGATAAGCTGAGAAAAAACATACAGATTTATACTATTTGTGGGAGAGTCAGAAGCTATGGTTTGTCAATCTATATTTACGTCTCCTAAGATTATTGTTTCAAGGTTTATTGTTTGGGATTTCCAGGATAAAATATTTTCCAACACTGGTATGTTATTACCTGGTGGGATATATATTACTATTATGCAAATTATTTGTGATATATTAAGGTTCAAAAAGGAGATTAGTACCTCAGCATTGGAAAACATGGGTATATTACTGGTATAGGGTGTGATGTTGAGTGTAGAGGGATATAGAAGTGCTATCCCTCCCCCTTTATTTTTAGATCTATCTCTTCTGGTTATTGCAAAGTTTGACAGTATTATTTCTGAGTCTTTTACATTGGGGTGTAGTCATATTTCAGTAAGGGCTAGTATGTCAGGTTTATTTTGATCAATCCAGGCATGCAGTGGGGCTGTTTTATTACATATACTTCTAAGGTTAAGTGTAAGTATGTTTAAGTCTTTGGAGTTACTTTTGTGGTTAGGATTAGAGAGTGAGCCAGGGTTAGGATGTATGTCTCCACATTTGAGTAGATAGGTAATTAAAAATGCGTACCATGGGAAGTGTTTTTTATTTCTAGGTGAGAGTACTGATGTCAAGTGTGGTTTCATAGGAGGTGAGGAGGCCAGTTTGTGGCTTGAATAGAATGGGAGGGTATAGGAGAAAAGCTGGGAGGAGATATGTGAGAAGCTTTTTTTATTGGGGAGAGGGTTAGAGGAGGTTGTTGATGTGTATTGGTGTGTGGGGGTATGCAAAGATATAGCTGTAGTGAAGTTGAGAATTAAAAGTAAAGAGGCGAGGCAAGTTTGGAGGAGCATGTCAACTGTGATAGTGGGTTTAAAAATAGTAAAAGTGGAATGTGTGTGTTTGAATGTAGTACATGTGTAAATAAAGATTATCATGTGATATGTGTGCAGCTGAAGGTAAGGTTGGAATGTTTTGACTTCAGAGTGGGCTTTGATAATGTGATTAAGTGTTTTACCTTGCAGTTTGTGATAAGGATGGGTGGGGCTGATGTGATTGGTCACTGGTAAATTTATGGTGCAATGCTAGTTTGTGTGTATAGTAGAAGAGAAGATGTTAAGCCTGGAGTTAATTTAAAATAGTTTGAGGTGGTGATTGTATTGTGATGGTAGAGTAGAGTAAGATGCAAAAAATATAGTAGTGGGCATGTGAGGTCAAGGGGATGGATGCAAGGGAGAGCATATAAGTTTGGCTGAATAAAAGAAAGTAAGTTGTGCGTGAAATGTGGGTGTGGACAAAGTTGGGTTGTATGTAATTGGATCATAGGAATGAGTGGGAGTGGTTTGCTTAGTTTAAGAGTAGAGCTGGTGGGGGAGGGTGGGATATGGGGGAAGGGTAAGGGCAAGGGAGCAGAGTGAGCTGAGGCAATGGAGTGGGAAGAAACCCCAGATGGTTTACCACCATAAACAATCAGTGAGTTAGGATGTTCTTGGATACAAAAGACAAGTTGTCTGAACTCTAAATACTTGTTTTGAGTCACAACATCTAATTTTATATTTATGGGCTTTTCAATGTCTTTCCAGGGATATGTTACACTGATAAGAGTGAAATATGCTGAAGTGTTAATGTAGCTTCACCTTCAGCAGTAAAAAGGCCTATGAGTGTGGGTAAATGAGTGAGGTTGGGGATATCCTTCCAGCAGATTCAACACTACATAACAATGCAAACTAGATTTAGCAAATTTAGTTATTTGCAGATTGTGCATATTGCCTTACATAGATTTAGCTTTATTTGTTGCTTGTGTACTTCTTGCCAACTGCAGGTGAAATTCAGCTGTGCAAGTTCTTTAGGTAGTGCGATATGATAAGTCTGACTGCTGCTACAGAAGGAATATGTGCGTGTTTCACTGGGGGAGAGAAAGAGAGAAAGTTAAGGATTTCTTGATGGTTAAACTAGTTAGGTACAGTACTATTTGTCTATACTCATCCACCTTAAGTAATGTTTGGCAAACAAGAGTTGTTGTTGTGTCTTTCGGCTTTTCCCAGTTAGGGGTCTCCACAGCGGAACTCCGGATCGCTAATGATTGGCAGTAGATTTCTACATGCCGAGTTGCCAGCCCTGACGCACAACCTTCAATGAAGGTATGCCCATTTACGCATATCTCCCCACAGAAGACGCTCTAGCTGAGAATCGAACAGGACAACGTCTTGCTGTGAGGCGACAATGCTACCGCGGCACCACCACCGCAGTGTTTGGCAAACAAGAGTAGTGCACTATATTTCACAGTTTTGCATTTCAGCTTTCTAACCTTTAAACAGGACAATAAGCATACAGGAGATACTTGTAGGTATGCAAGTTTGGGATAACTAGAAAACAAAAATGGTGGCTTCCGCAGTATAGAAGAACAGAAAGAAAAATACACTAAACTAACAAGATATATGTGCATCCATGCAAGTGTGGGGTTACTGAGATGTAGGTTTACAGATGTTGGAGGGAAAGGAGGCAAGCCTGTCCATTAGTTTCCCCTCTTTGCTACACAACATACAATCTGTAAATCTGATAATTAAGCACTTAGAAAAGGCAGCCAGCTAGAGAGTGTAACATATATAAAAATAAAAAAGGCAGCCAGCTAGAGAGTGTAACATATATAAAAATAAAAAAAGGAAGCAACTCCAGAGAATGACAAAAGTCTTCAGAAACAGAAACTCTCATATACTAACAATCACCTACATTATCCAGTAACTGTGCTGTTCATACAAACATAAAATCAGGTATTACAATAGAAGCCTTCAGTAGAAGTGAGTGGAAACATATATACATAATATAAACATATGTACTACAGATTAGCAGGGAAGAAAGAAGAGAGAGAGAAAAAAAGGAAAGGACACTTAGCCAGATGGCAACAGACTATAGACTTACTTCATGTAACTGCAGCACAAACAACAAGAAAAATGTTGATGGTTACAATGAATCCTACTGTAAAACACCCAGCCAATAGAAACTTGATAATTCAGTTTCTATACATTAATAGCAAAAAGACAAACTTGTTATGCTATTACTGCAACCTTGAGTAAAACGTCAGTAGATGTGCTGATATATGTACTACACATTAACAGCAAAGACACAACACTTAGCCCCAATTAAACACAGTGAAATCTTAATTATATTTCTAGTACAAGTGTGAACCAAAATGAAATAAACCATAATGATTACAAAAATACAAGAATCCAACGTACCTTTTTGTAGAGTGAAAGAAGCTGGATGGAGACACACACTTGGGGCATGGGGTAGTGAAGTGACTCTGACATTGGAGTCACAGCGACAAATTTAGTGGGAGAACAAGCTGTGATGCAGGGAGGAGCATTCAGTTCCTTGAGTGGAAAGCGGTTTCTCGGCCCCAGATGGTTTACCACCACAAAATTGAGAATTACAGAAGAACAACATCATCAAAACTTCACCAAATGGCTGTAGTTGGCCAGAAACCAGGAAGCAACGTGATGCATAAGCTAAGAGAAGGGAAACCTTTTAAATTTGCCCCATTCCCCACTGCAGTGCGATCTCGGAGTTGGTATATATAGTAAGGGGGAGGTGTGGGGGGGTGCAGCTCCCCACCTTGGTTGGTTGTGTTTGCAATGCTCACTGACTATGGCCATTCAATAACTTTTTTCTTGATGATTTTGTTCTTCAGTAATTGTCGGTTTTGCTGTCGATATTTCATCATTCAGGTTTTTTATTTTTCGGTAGGTGAACATAGACTTGGATTTTCTACACTAAACATTTACTTTGCAGGTAACCCATGACTTCAGTTTGTTTCATTGATTTCTCCATCACTAATCCTGTTTTCTTCTTTCCCCATTTGTGTTCTTATTTTTTATATTGTGAAGTTTTCCATATCTGGATGCTTTTGCCTGTATTTCTGTTAAATATCTTTGGTGCTTTATTTTTTGTGTCGATTAGTTTGGCTTTCACCTTTGCATAAACATTGCACCTTATCAGATCTTCATTTCTTTTTTATAACATTCAAAAATATCTAGCTTTTGTTCTTGATATTGTCACACTTCCTCTGTAGCTTATTTTTCCAAACAGCCCAAAGTTTCTTTGCCTATGTAATGTTCTTCATGGATCTGTTGTATGAACGAAGACACATTTGCATTTGAAACTTTTGACAGTTTTTCCTTGTGCGAGTATTTTTCTTTCCTCTAATTTCTCTCTCTATAGGTTTAGAGGTTCATAAGTGTTTACTAGACTAATGACCACAAGGCCCTTTTAGAATCTCTTCTAGCTTGAAATTTTGTGCTTCTTGCATAATAGTAGTAATACATATTTTTTTCTTATCCACAATTGTCCACTCTATAATTTCTATGGCTCTCTTTTGCCTGTCAGTTTTTGTGGACTACTTCCTTTTACAACAGAGAGGCCATCCATTTTTAATTTCTTCAAGACTTTTAGGTTTCTAATAATAATGGGGGGGGGGGGCATCCCTATGTGACTTTGACCATGTAAGAAAAGGTTTCTCTGTCATCCCTGAAAAGACGATGTGTTTCCAGTGGGCCTACTAAGTTACCAAATTTAATTTTATCTTTTTGCTGATTTTGGACCATAATCACCATGGTGAGTGTACCAAAATAAGTTTGCTGTCTGTAATTGTTACCTCTGATATTAATGTCTGCTGTCTATGGTTGAAATGATGAAGGTGATAGCTAGTTGGCATGTTTGGGAACATGATGATGTGAATGGGATTATGTCGAAATGGAACAGTGAAGTGAAGAAAGTTTTACAGTCTCAAATGAAAGAGAGAGAGAAAATGCTGGTGATGTTGATTAAGTACAGAGACTATGAATTTATAAAGTGCAGGAAATTTGTATGGCATTTTTGAAGTATATCTGGTTGAAAATGAATAGACATTTTTTCTGTTGCTGAGTAGGTCTAAAATAGGGAAAACCTTATGCTTGGTCACATCCTATTGCATCTTGCTTTGTCAGGTATTGATGCTGAAGCAGGAAGATCTTGTGTTTGTTGCTGCTGACATTTCATTATATAAGCACTGGTTAGGTCACAGATGACATAGTTTCTTTGCAGTTCACAATGAGATACAGTATGAGAAGGAGAGATGCGTGTTTTTACTACTTTTTCCTGTCTTCTAGTTCGTGCTTCCTCAGAGTTAGCATATATAAAGCTTGGGGGAATAACAGCTTAAACATACACCATGGAGTAGAGGTAGGTGCCATGCCGCCTGTACAAACTGTTTTTGAGTTTGTTTGGGAGTGCCATTGGTTTAAACTTGCAGCATCCTTTTCGTTTTGAATAATTGTGTGCCATTTAAATAAGCCAATATCGTTCATAGTAGATTCCTGCGGTGGAATTCAGTTGTGGTTAATGTGCTTTACAGACAGGGATGAAAGTACCTTATAAACAGAGTTATTGTTTCAGTCACTCATATTCAGAGACTGATGAGAAACAAGAGTGAGTTAACCCACTGAGGAGGGGCATGTAATGGGCAGGAAGTGGTAGCAGGGGTTGCAATGGGCAGGAAGTGGTGAATTTTTGACTTAATAAATTGATACATGTTGAATGCATGGAGTGGTATGCTGTAAAGGTGGAAATAGTAAGTGAAAGTGAAAGATGAAATGATACTAGTGTACATTAAAGCTGATAACAAGTAACTGAAGAATGTAAATGAGGCGGGTAATGTTGGCAGTCGAGGTGCTGTTAAATGCTGCAAAGTCAGCTGTAACAGAAGGGCATACCCTGGAGGGAATAAGGAGGAAGAGAGCACAGACTGTCTTTGTTTAACTAGGCTGGGGTTTAGAAATGTAGACCTGCAATAATATGAATGACAGGTGACAGGTGAAAGTAACAAGAGTATCTTAAGAGTATGTGGAATGACTGACTGAAATATGAATGTATAAAATGAAATGAAGGAAATCTAAACAGTTAATAGTATATAAATGTATAAAAATTAAATGATCTAGCTTTTGTTTCATTTCACAATGCTATAAATATGAGAAGGATACGGACATATCAAAGGGTGATCACTTGGTGTAAGTAGGAATTAATAAGGGGATAACATTTAACAATTTATGCTGTTTGACATTGTCACACCATTGGAAACAAGATTATTGCTATTGTAACCTACATAGCTTCACCTGACAAATCATTTTTGAAATTATAGTTTAAAAGTGTGAGAATCATGTTATGGAAAAATATATTTGTGTAAATATTTGTTGTTTGGATGAGAGATGTTAAACAGAGGCCCCATCTGCCTGAGTTGATGGATGTAAAAGATCTCTCAGAACTTATTGAAAGAAGGAAGAGAAGTTCCCCAGTGTGCTTGACAAATTGTCTCTAATCGTAATGAATGCTACCATAGGCCTCTCCGGAGAAGAGGCCATTGGCCTTTTGGGACTGATCTAGTCAACAAAGTGTAAATAAAATAAATGCAATGTTTTGAGCTACAAGAGAAGTAAAACTGTTAAAGAAACGTATTATGAAAGTGAGTAGAGGAGTACTGCAGAGGTCTGTGCTGAGGTAGGAACCTTTCAGTGGGTTTGTCTGACATATCCAGGAGATTATGTGCTAATGTAGGTTCTTCTCAGAATGTTTGCCTCTGATGAATCGGAGAGAATAGGAAAACAAGATCAACATCTTTGCTGGTGACACAAAGACGGGTACAATAGTGAAGATAGAAAGAAAATCCTACGGAAGAACTTGGAAAGTTTGACCATATGGGCAAGAAGGTAGCAGGTGAGGGCCATTACAATCAAATAACAAAAGCACAACAGGTCTGAAGTGAAGTATCAGATGATGGGAGTAGAAATAATAGCAACAGGGCAGGAAAAGATTCTCTGGGTGTTTACAAATAGACAGTGCCACCAGGAGCAGAAAAGTAAAGTAATGTTTCTATACTTCATGGCACTGGTAGACCATACCTTGATCAGACAACAGGTGTAGAGGCCATACATGAACTAACTGCTGAAGAAATCCAGAGGGAGAAAAACACTAGAATGATCTTTGAGAGGAAGAGGAAGGGATATGACCAGCACCTTTAGAAACTAGATTTAATCTGATCCCAGACCAGAAGAGATGGGGTGCATGACACTGGTGCATAAAATCATGTCTGGGGGAGAAAGAACAGAGGATGGAGGGGGTACTGCAGTCTGCAGCAGATTGTAGGGACTAGAAATAACTAGTCCCTGGGCATTCAATTCTATTTCTGGTTATAGACTAGTCAGTGGATTACAGGAATAGGTACTGGAGAAAAATTGAATGATGATTTCGAAAGGGCATGAAAAAGGCAGAGAAAGGTTGCAGGGGAAGGTAGAGATGGAGTGGATGGAATATTAAATGTACTTAAAAGCTAAAATAGACAAGTTTTTGCCTCTTTCTGCCATCAAGCAAAGGTAATATAATGTAAACTCTAGATTACTTCAGTTTTTAACTTTTCAAGAGTGCTAGTTTTCAGAAAGGCATATAACAGCATGGAAATAACCTGCAGAAAATATCTCCCAAGAATAATGTATTTGAAAACTATAGACAAGGACTTTACCAATGTATAGTTTCATGGTTGGGAAAAAAAATCCTCCATTTCAGTTAGCGATGTTAGAATGAAGGCAGCTACTGTCTGCAGTGAAGTTACTGCCCTAATCAAACACACGCAGTTGTATTTGTTACATTGTGAAACAAAGTATAGTTTCACATCTCCTTAGTAACTTTCATAATTAATTCTTGAAGCACACTGACATGTAATAGATATGTCCCCATGAGCAGATTGTGCAGGGCTACACTGTAATTAGGTCATTAGGACTTCACCAAAGCATATTATTTAATACTGTATTATAGCGGTTTGCAAAAAAAAAGTTAACAACTTAATTTGGAAAAAATATTAAGCAACTCACCTAACTAGGCAGTGTTTATGGTATAGCTTTGCTTAAGTTTATTTATTTATTGTTAATTCCTCAGGGCATTCTGGTTGATTTTTTTGTGAGAATCTCAGGTTTCTTTAAATGCTGTTAAGAGAAGAATTTGAATTATGAGAAAACATATATCAAAAAAGGAACTTGGATGTAAAACATTTCAAATGGTTACTCAGTTAAAGCTTGGGGGGGGGGGTGATAAAATGATGAGCAAGGTCTCAAACTCCACCAGAGTACCTAATGCGAAATAAAATGGTTTCAATAGCCATAAATTTTAAGAAGTTACAGAAAATTATTTTAAAGTTAGAAGGCAGCATAGAAACTATAAGAAATTCAATGAAATGGGTAAAATGTTGACTGAACATTGTTATATTTCAATTTCTGATAGATAAGAATCTGGAACTGAAGGCAAGTGCTTCAGCAGAGGAATCATAGCTGGAGGTGCTGGAAAAGCAGCTAGAGTAAGGTGATAGAGACAGGTAAAGAAAGAAAATGAGAGAGTGTATCCCAGAAAATGTGGAAGGTCAAGATTGCATGCGTTTTATAAACAATCTGCTAGTCTTGTAGGCAGATATTTCCAAATATGAAATTAAGCTAGAAAGATTATACCATGTTGTATTGCTAATGCGAGGAGCAAAGGGTCAAGTCCTGATACAAAATTTCCCAATGTGTGTGGACAACAATCATATTTTTATGTTCCCATATGAAATTTAGGGAGGGAAGTATTTTCATGGTTCAGTTTGTTCCAGTAATACATATGTGTAAGCTGAATACGGTGCATATTAAGTTAATTTACTGCTTCAATAAAGATATTTCTGCTGAGTGGCACTCCATCATTCTAGAATCAACAATGAGGGTGATACAGGAAAAAATCGTGACTGAGTCATGGTGGCACAGAAGAATATACCAGAACTACATGATGTTACTGGCTGAGCTAAGGTGGCCAAAAATGACCAGAGTGCCTGTATTCAACAGAAGGGTGCAGACAGAACATTTTCTCTTTTTTTCAAAAGGAAAACTTTAAGTGAGCATGCTTAACTGATCAAGAAAACAATGAAGATGTCAGGAACCCAATGATTTAGAAGTGTATAAGAGGATTTTTAAATAGCGGTGGAGTGTTCCTCACTTGGCAGACCTTGGAGGCTTTAAATTCAGAGCTCTTGTGGTGGTAAAGACTGTAGATTTTGCTGTTCACTGCATTAGTTTTGCTGAGGTTGAACTGGTACAGAATGAATGAAATGGGGACTGGAGAGGTGTAAGATTTACTGGTGGTCCCCTAGAGCACTAGAAAAGGGTGTGTTATGAAAGATTAAAAATGGTATGACTGCTTATGAATGGGCAGATAGATTGGAACCCTGGTGAACCAGCCCATTTAGTTGTGAAATAGTGTGCTGCTGGTGACCTGTTAATTAACACATGGTTGGATGAATGTTGGACTAGAACAACATGCGGTCTACTGGGGGGGGGGGTAAGTGATGACTACCTTGGCTTTGGACAGTTGATTGATGAAGTAAGTGTGTGTGGTTATTTATTTATTTATTTGACCTTTGTTGACCGGGAAAGTCCGACTGGGTCAGGAACCCATTTTCAGTGGAGGCCTAGTGAGAAAAGCTCCACAAAGTATAAAACAGTTTGCAAAACAGAAAACAATTATAAACAGTGAAAATAATTTTGCAACAAGAATAACATTTGAAAAATATACAGTGATCAGAAAAGTTTCTATGCAGGTGTAGTTTACATATTATGGGTTATTATGTTGATAAAAGGCAGTTTACAATTTATACAGCAGTAAGAATTGCTATAATGAAATACAGGAATAAAGTTTAACTACAGCTGATTTATGTAGTTATAATATTTGTAGGTACAGTAATTGAATGCAGATTATAATGGAAGTTGGTACTGTTGTGAAGGGCCTATATTAAATCAGTGAACTCTTAAAAAAGCGAACACTGATTTATCTACCCATTAAGAATGAAACCTTAAAATCTCGAAGACACAGAACAGTGATTTTTTTCCCAGGGAAAAAAATCACTGTTGCGTTCAAAACACAAAATAAAGTGGGGGGATTTGTCCACCCCCCCCCCCTACTTAAATATACCAATTCCGAGATCGCACCACAGTGGAAGAAATGCTAAAGTCCCGAAAACAGCCCAGCAATTTTTTTTCCCCTGGAAAAAAATCGCTGTTCCGTGTCTTCGGGATTTTAAGGTTTCACTCTTAATGGGTCAATAAATCAGTGTTCGCTATTTTAAGCGTTTGCTGATTTTAAGGGAACCCATTGAGAAGGGGTGCCTACGTGGGTTTTTAGGAAGACTGCAAGTAGTTTTTTTGGAATAATGAGTTTAAGAGAAAGTAAGGTTTAGCTGTAGTGCAATTGGTTGGACTCTCAGCTAAACTGTAGAAGAGGTAGGGGAAAGCTAGGGGTGAGTTAGGGTGATTGGAACAGGAGTTGTTAGGCTGATTTGGAACAGGGGCAGATGTTAGTATTCTGCAGGTGTTTTTTAGTGTGATTTTAAAATGCTTGTGGTCTGTTGTCCTGATGCTGCTTGGTAGGGGATTCCAAAGGTTTGCTACAGTGTAAGAGTAGCTTTTTGGTATGTCTGTGTAGGATTACTAGTTGCTTGGTATGTCTGTGTAGGATTACTAGTTGCTTGTCTTCAGATCCAAGATTTCTGCTGGGAGTATAGGTCTGGAGGAGAGAGCTGGGCAATTATCAGGTTGATATATAACTTTGTGTACTATTTTTAGTTGTAGGTGGTCTAGAAGGAGGGGGACTTTCAGCCAATTCAGGGTACTGAGGGCAGTGCACTGGTGTGTATTGTGGGGTGCATTTATAGCACATTTTGTGATTTTATTGTAGCAGTATTCTAGTTTATTTTTTAAGGTAATCTGAATATTTGTCAGTATGGGAACACCATAGAGAAGAGAGGGCAGCAGATAAGTAGCAGCCAGGGTAGTTTTGGTGGTTGTGTTCATAACGTTTTTGTCCCCGGTATAGCAATCCCAGCTTGCAGTGTTTTTTATTGCATTGTGAATATGTAGGTTGAAGGAGAGCTTATTGTCCATAGTTAGTCGTAGCAGTTTGGCTTGAGTAACAACTTCTAGTTGGTTATTATTAAGAGAAGTGAGAGATTATTGGGTGTGAAAAGAAGTTTTGTTTTATTTGCATTCAGCAGGTGCTGTGCCTTATTTAGCCAGGTCTCTATTTATGTAAAGGCAGTTTGGGTTAGGTGTTGAAGGTGTTTTATGTTGTTGGAGGAGGAGATGATGGCAGAATCGTTTGCATATTGTATAAGGGAGCTTTGGCTGGAGGCAGTGTGAAGGTTGTTAACGAAGCTGTTAGAGTTACGTTCTGAGAATGGACCCCTGTGGAACCCCAGTGCTATTTGGTAGATAGTTTTAGATGGTTCCCTGCCATTGTATGCATTGTTGCCTGTCTGTTTGGTAACTGTTGAACCATAATTGAGAAGTAGAGGAGTGACCGAGGTTAGAGAGTTGTAGCAGTTTTGAGTGTGAAATGGTATCGAAGACTTTAGACAGATCAAGAAATATTACGGAAGTTAGATGTTTGGCATTCCTAGCTTTGTGAGTGTATCAGTGAAAGTGAATAATGCAGTAGTTGTGCTATTTGATGGTGTAAAGCCATGTTGAGTGGTGGTAAGTAATCTGTTTTGTAGGGTATGATTAAGTAGCTGTTTATGTATGCATTTTTCCAATATTTTGGATAGGGGAGATATGGTGATGGGGCGATAGTTTGAGATGTCATAGGGTTTACCTCCTTTGTGTAGGGGGTGTTATAATGGATTTTTTCCAGAGAGTAGGGATGTAGGATTCTGTGATGGACCTGTTAATGAGTATACTGACTGGATAAGCTATGTCATCGGTGGCAAGCTTTAAGTACTCTGGTGGGAGATTGTCAGCAGAGGGGGAGCAAGGGTTTAGTTTGAGGAGTAAGCTATGTATGTGGTGGGTGGGTACAGGTTGGAGAGTAAGGAAAGGAGGATGTTAGTGAGTTATGGAAGTATCCTGAGGGGCTTGGGAAGATATTGAGGGGGATTCTGTAATAGTTTGGAGAGAGATGGGGTTTTGATTGTGGTGAGACTTCAGTGGCTGGTGAGAGGGACTGAGTATGTTGTCAATCAAAAGTGTGTTGAAAGCTTTGGTTATTTGGGATGGGGTTTTGTCAGTGGCAGGGGGTGGGATTACTTGGTTCCAGGGTTAAGGAGTGTGAGATGGTATGCCAAAATATTTTTGGGTTATTTTTGTTGGATGTTAGCTGGTGGGAGAAATAATGATGCGTTGTTCTCAGTCTCAACTTTATTCTCACTGATGGGTCAGGTCCGATCCCCTCAGATCCATCTCGACCTTTTTCAAAAGCTCGAGGCCTTCAGCAAAGCTCATGGGCATTCTCCCTTACCCACAATGCAACTCCCTAACTTCCCCAGATTTTGTGTGCTGCTCTGCAAAAGACATGGTTCCTACAGCAAGCTCTTAGCTAAGTGCTTTCTTTTTACTTAAATATTTTAGTTTTAAGCTTTTTTGTCTTATTAATATGTTATACTTTTCTACACTTTTTTGTGTGTATCCTTACGCAATTTTAATTGTTCTAGAGAGTGAATGTTAATATCCTTTGTTTCCCCTTAACATCCGTTTAAGTTAGAAGATATTTCCTCATGTCTGTTTAGGTTAGAGGTCATTTATTCCCCTCTTTCCTTTCTCTTCATCTCTCTTCATCTCTGTTATCATCTGTTTAAGGTAGAGGATGTTTTCCATTAAAAATAAATAAATAAATAAATAAATAAACCTCTTTGTACCCTGCTATCTCTTTCAGCCTTTCAGTCCATTTGAGTTAGATGACTTTTTCTGGGGTGACTGTCTGCCTTAGCATGTGTGTTGTTTTAGGTTAAATTTCTAAGTTTGTGTTTTTTGTCAATATGAAAATATGTCTCAAAAACTGGAGGGAAAACCCTTTGGTTTTAAGAAATGTGAGCAATGTGGAAAGAAGTTGCCCTCAAGTGATTCACACACTTTGTGTTTGTATTACTTGGGGCCTCTACATCTCCAAGAGTCTTGCTCCATTTCTCATGGTTTTAACCACCAGGCTCCATTGGAGCACAAAAATAAACTTATCCTGAAGGGATTGTTAAAAACCCTTTGTCTGAGGCTATTTCTACTGAGTCCTACAAATCTGATCAATCACCAAAATCTGACAAGTCACTGAAACGTTCCTCTTTGCCACCTAAGTCTTCCTCAGAGCCGAAGCAAAACGTTCCTAGACTCTCTGCTCCAACAGAACCCTCGGAGAAAACAGTTGTTACTGGATCCAATAGTTCATCGGAGCAGCTGGAACTCTCAACTCTGACCTCTTCCGATCCAACTGAATTCAGATATCGAGCCGTTTTCCTTCGTTGGAGCCAGTGCGCTCTTGGCTCCCATCCTCTTTTATGGCAAAGTCAAAGTCTCCAACCCTTTCTACTCAGTCTACTAGGAGTTTGTCCGATGAAGATGTGGATAAGGTAGTGCAGAGGCTTCTAAAGACATCAACCCTTTCCAAACTTTTATTGGATCCGAACCCAGAGGAGTCAGACCAGACACAACCCTCCCCTTTGACGCCTACTCTTCTTCTGATCCGTCCCTTGGTTTCAGACCCAGAAATTCTGACTTCCAACTTGTGTCTGCTTCGGATCCGAGACACTGCATACCCCCTGCCTATACTCCTGGGAGATCGAGTAGTACTAATTTGGTATTATAGGACTCTATAGTCTCAGAGACGATTTATGTTTGTTAATCTGTTGAAGCAGTTACCTGTATTTGACTTGTCAGGGGCAAACAAGATATGGGGAAGTTAAGCATTATGGATAAGGGAGAATGCCCACAAGTTTTGCTGAGGGCCTCGAGCTTTTGAAAACGGCTGAGATGGATCCAAGGGATCGGATCCGACCCATCAGTGAGAATAAAGGTCAAAATAGATAACACACATCAAAGGTTATGGTAAGTACGTAACTTTTATTTATTTATTTATTTTTGTCGTTGTCGACCATTTTCTTCTCTTGGTTGTGTAATTAATTGTACTTTTGGTAATTTGGTTCACTTTTGGTTTGTTGCCATTTTTGCCAGGCTTTGTCTCTTGTTACTAGTAGGTTTTTGGTGTCCATGGTTAGCCAAAGAGCATGATTTGTTTTTATTCTTTTAGTCTGGAGAGGGGCTAGGTTGTTAAGGGTATACAGGAATATTTTGTTGAACTGGCTAACAGTTTCATCTAATGGTAGGATTTTAGCGAGGATCAAGTTATAGATTTTAGTACTGAATTAAATTTTTGTTGATTGAAGTTAGACCAATTATGTGTGGTTTTATAGATGTGGTTTTTAGCTGTATGGGTTATGTTTCTGTTACTATAGGTGGGTAGGTGGTTGCTTAAATTATTTGGTAAGGTTCTGGAGTTAGTGTATTTTTGGGGATCGGAGACTAGGATCCAGTATAGTGTGGTTCCTTGCTCATTATTTTTTGAAATTCCCATTGGGGCTGAGATAAGTTGGGTAAAAACACACCTCTCTGGAACAACTTAAAATTTCAAAGTAAACCACAGGTCAGGAACACGAAGTTCAAAAAATTTCTGCTTTTAATCCACGGACTTAAAATACAGTAAAAAGTTGCTTTTAATCCACAGACTCAAAAATCAGTAAGCGCTTTCATCCAACTCGGACTTTTTCAGACTGAATAATATAGTAAAATACTACTAACTTAAAATACTACTAAAACAAACACATGACCATTTAATTATGATGTAACTTTCTCTTTTTTAAATATGTAACAAAATCAGACCTATCATTCATTCCAGGTGGATAGCATGCATTCAGTTTAATTTGCCAAACATATTCCTTCTACCCAAGCTCATCTTCAGCATCAACTCTATTGTGCACATATTTCACTTTGTCTAACACAATAAACTTGAAATTCACTTGATAACTTGCATTATTTTTATAATGTTTACTAAAAGCATTTTTTTCATCTTTAACAGATACTGCATATTTATGCTCATAAATGCGTCTATTTAATTCTCTAGTTGTCCGCCCCACATAAAATGAATTGCAGGACATACATATGCCTAAATAAACAATAAATCTCGATTTGCAGCTATATTTTCCTTGTATTGTTATCACATGCCCTCCCACTGTTAGTTGTTTAACATCTGTCATCAAGAAGTTACACATATTACAATTTAAACACTTATACATTCCTGGAACACACCAAATCCACTGGATACACCACACAGAGGAATCCACAATGTAGAGAACTTCTTTAATGAAGAACTGGAACACAATAGTAACACTATGCTTCTTCAGGTGTAATAAAACTTGAAATTGAGCAGCCTTTTATACAAAAGCTCTTGGTGCTCAAAACTGGCTAATCAGAACACTAATTGAATAATTATAGCATTCAAGCTAAGCTAGTTTAAAGGGGTATCATTAACAAATTCAAAGATGTTAAACATAGACAAAAAGAGAATAAAAAACATATGAAAGAGCATGAATAAAACATTTAACATAAAATGCCAAAAGCTTTAAAACAATTATGCTGTCACACCAAAACAGCAACTTCTGGCCTAAGCTGACAGTGCAAGCCTGCTGAAAACTCAGAGTTGCTTATAAAACAAAGCAGCAAGTGTCAGTGATCAAATACATAATATGGTCCATATTTCAAAAAGTTCACAAAATATGAGCAAAAGAACCACGAATACATTAATAAAATACTTTAATAAAAAATAAAATAGATAATATCCCTAGAGGTAGAATCGCTCAACAGAGTTCATCGTGAGCCCCTTATCATAGAGCAAATAATCAGAGCTAATGCATCAAAACACCAGATGATCATATTGTTGTATCAGTAAGGGCAAATGGTATTATCAAACTCTGCCTAGCAGAAATATCCATGTAATAAATATTGTCAAGAAACGGCAGTGTAGTGTCATTAATGAATAGTGCAGAACATGCCGGTTAATAAAATCAGCTTGATATCGCCTTCTCAATGAAAAAACATCTATAGAACCTACTAATGCACAAAATCCTAGACCTATATAACATAGTTGACTTACACAAAAGGTAAGTAATAAAACTCACCAGTAACGGCAACAATGAAAATAGAAATAAAACCGTTGTAGCATCCTGTATGCACAGAAAGCCATATGACGACAGTCAAAACAACGAAAACTGGTCCGACAGTATAAAACATCCTATAACCAACAGCAACTGTCGGACTAAACAAAGAAGGACACACCTTCATCATAACCATCTGATCAACGGCTTTACGTAAAACCAGGAAAACCAACAACCAGAACCAACTGAAAAATCAAATACTGAGTATTGATACAAGTATATGAAAATATATAATAAAGCATCAGAGGATGAATGCAAAACACTATTTGCCACTATAAAGATGGTGCACATAAAAGTGGCACCCAATAAGATGTAGACACCCAACGGGATCTCACCATAGCATATAAATATAGCGACTGAAATATGGTGTGAATATCATGCAAATCTACCATAATAAAAAGGCAACAAAGAGAGACACAATGATTACAAGAAAAATATATATAAAGGAATATACAAAATGGATATGTATACAAGACGTAAAACCAACTGCAAGTTAACTGCACACATAATATTGTCCAGTTATACAAAATACCAGAAGACTTATATAAGCCAAGCAGCAGTATGTAATGACATGAACTGGGAAATGAAAAATCATAAATGTTATGGACACAATATGGAGGACTTAGAAGTGCAACTGGTTAATAAACAGGTGTAGTGTAATGTGGCACTCCTAAACTTACCTAAAGCCACTATGACATAGAATATGCTAATTAATAAAATTGGAACATGATGAACAGTTATAGGAGTCAAACAATAGTTCAATCATGCAGCAACATCACATTAAACATAACTAACAGATAGGTATGTAAAATTACGGACAGACCTAAAACTCAGTGTAAGAAAATGGAAAGTGCATGATACATGCATCACCAGGAAAAGGTGAACCCATGGGAAAGCACTAAACAATCTCAGAGAGTATAAGTGCAGAACCAAGATGCACTAAATAATGTATCAGACAAGGTAACCAATAAACTTATGCTTACTTCCTCATATTGAGAACTGGTTTAACTGAGACATATTGGTTAATGCCTGGATGTAAATGTGCTTTCAGGGTAAAGATCCACTTAAGCTCCCTGAGAGCCAACTGGTTCATATTGTCCCCTTCTCTATAATTGATTGCCATCAATTCCAGAACCATAAACTTGAATCTATGTGTACTAAATTCCAAGACGTGTTTGGCCAAGGCACTACTGTCATTACCTTTGTTGATATCATAATAATGGTTGTACACCAGTCTTCTCTTCAGAAGCCCTACATAAAAAGCCTGACAGGAATCGCATATGGCCAAATAGATTAAGTTAGTACTATTGCAATCGCTGTAAAACCTGGGTGTAAACAGAAAAGAACCATCGGGATGGGTGAAACTAATAGCATCTGATATATGTTGGCACATATGACAGTGGCCACAGGGGCCATTGTGAAAGTGATTTGTTGCTATACACAAGGTTTGCTTCAAATTATCACAGGTCTTATAGCTGAATGTTGGATGAGCACCCACAATATTCCTGGTAAATGGATAGCACATTCCAATTTCTGCTGATGATTTTATTATGTGCAACTACATCACTGGTATATCTGGTGACATACATTGTTGCTTAAGCCAAATAATTTCCTGAAGACCTCCTGTTTGCAATCATCTATTAGTTTAGAGGGATAACCTCTTTCTTCAAATGCTCAGAGGCCAAGTCACTTTCATCATTACAAATCCTACATATTCTATATAATTGGCTCAAAATGATGCCTCTAAAAGTGAACCTGCAAAGAGTTTCTCCAGGTGGACTTCCTGTGTAAACTATCTTATTGCCAGTAAATTGCAGCTTTAAATCTAAAAACTGTGCTTGAACAGGGGAAATATCTGCTGTGAACCTCAAGAACATCAGAAATGAAGCTGAGGCAGTCTGCTTCAGTTCCTTCCCACAGAAAAGAACCTTTTATACATTTTGACATTTTGTAATCAGGATGTTTAAAAGATGTAACAATTCCCAGTGATGGACCACAAGGTTGGCATAACTGTTTGCACAGGAGTGCCCATGGCAACTCCCCATTTTTGAAGGAACAACTGATCCTGGAATATAAATATGTTGTTCTCTAATATCATCTCTAGCAGGCAATTTATCAAAATCTGCCTGCTATTGCTGTAACTAGAATTGCTAACCATGATCTCTGATGGCCAACATCCCTAAATCATTGGGAATAAAAAGATTCTTGACATCCATGGTAACTAGCAACATATTTGTTCTACTTCTATCCAGCTCAAACCCTTTAAGAAATTCAACTAACTGATATGAGTCCTTCAAGATGACAGGAATATCATCCACTAACAGCCCTTCCACAAAGGAAGAGATAGTGGAGGTAATCCAGCGCTCACCAGCAACAATGGGTCGCATGGGTACTGGTGTAACCCCTTATGGATTTTGGGTAGACCCTTAATGATGGGCAGAGTAGGAAATTCAATTACAAAATGTTCATAGAGTTCACAGCTGATCTGTCCACACATTAAGAGGTCGTAAAGATTATCATGTACTACCTTCACAACTCTACTGACCTGGTCTCTAGTGATGACCTCATATACTTTGTCATCTGGCAGCATATCAGTCATGGTGGCAATGTACTCAGAAGAGTCCATAACAACCACTGCTCCTCCTTTGTCAGCTTGTTTGACAATAATGTTTTCATTATTCTTAAGGGAAACAATGGACTCCTGCTCAGCTTTGCTAACATTATAAAAGTTGCATCTCTTCTTACTATTGTTTAACTTAAACCAATCATAAAAATCACTCTCACACATTTTCTGAAAACTCTCAACGCAACATAGGTGTAAAGCTGCTCTTGGTCTTGAAAAAACTTTTTACAGTATTAGTGTCCAACACCTTGCTGTCTTTAAAGAAGACTTTAAGAGCAACATTACGACAAAACAGTCTCAAGTCTATTAGGATGTCACTTAAATGACTGACCTGTGAGGGAATAAAGTTCAATCCCTTCTCTAGAATGGACATGTCTGGAACAGACAAAGTATAACTAGATATGTTGTGGACAAGGGAAGAAGATCTCTGAGTATTTGGGCATGTCGATATGATGCTCAGTTTCTTCGTCTCCTGTTGTTTGGAAAATTTTCTACTGACCCCTTTCTTTTCCTTGGGCCTCTGCTGCTTGACCGGCCCCGCCATGCTAGCTGCTCCTTGACTGGAAAAAAAAATGGTTGCTGACGGAAGACGGAATTCCTGTATTAATAACTCTATTCTGTGTGGGTAGAGAAATGGGGGGGGGGGTTTAATCTAGCTTGAAATAAATTTTTAAAACTTCGTCCCTTTTTCTGTACAAATAATGGTCAATCTCCCACAACTTTCATCATCCCTGCATCTGAATTAAATAATTTCCAGTTATTAATAGCAATATTTTAATGAAAAAAGTATCTATGCTGTTTTCTATCTGCATCAACGTCACAAAATCACTTTGTTTTTTATTAACATTTTCAGACACTTTTGGCTTGTGTCTATTACATCGACTTTCTTCTAGAGCTTCTGCTACTACTTTCTTAGGATATCCTTTACTCACAAAATTAGCACATAAAGCCTCACTTTCTCTGACAAAATCATTTTCCTTGTCAGTTAACCTATCTACCCTTTTCATTTGACTCTTAACTATATTATTTTTCATTTTGTTTGGATGTAAACTATCGTAATGCAGATATGCATTATTTTGAAACTTTTTTAATATATAGAGGTGCATAGACCCCCATCTTCCTTGTAAATATTTAAATCCAAATAGTTGATACTCAATTTGTCACAGGTTGATGTAAATTTTAAATAAGAACATACCTCATTTAAATACTTAAGAAATAGATCAAAACCATCCCCTTTCCAAACAAGAAAAATGTCATCAATAAAACATTTATAGAATATAATATTACACTTGTATATAATTTCATAAATATTAACTCTTTCCCATCCTTGCATAAAAATATTTGCATAGCTCGGGGCCATTGCTGCCCCCATAGCTACACCATTCTTTTGTTTATATAGCTCACTATTAAATTCGAAGAAATTATAGCTTAAAATTAAATCTAACATTTCCATTATAAGCCCCACTGTATCATGTGAAATATTTCTAGCTCTAATTAGTTCAAAACTAACTATTTCCATTCCAGCATAGTTGGTAATAACAGTATATAATGACTTAATGTCATTAAGTTGGGTAAAACCGTATAGGTTTATGCTGTTGGTGGGGTGATCAGAGTTTAGACTTTGCCAGTTTGTTAGTATCCCCTAAGATGATTGTTTCATTGCTAATGTTTTGGGAGATCCAGGAGAGAAACTCTTCTGGTATGGGGGTGTTGTTCCCTGGACATATATACAGTATTCAAATGCATAGTCGTTTGGAATTATTGATTTTAAAGTAGCTAAGAGAATTTCAGCAGTGCAGAAGGAGGGGATAGGTTTAGGATATGGGAGTAGGGTGAGAGTATTAGGCTAGATTAATGCTACACCTCCCCTTTTTTTGAGTTTGGTCTGCCCTAATTATGTTGCAGCCTGGTGGCATAGGTCTCAAACTTTTAAGAGGCCAATGTGGAACACAGACCATAATAATGTGTGACAAATAGTCAAAATGTGGAACACCCAATTTTTGCACTGCACAAAACTTGCCATTGCCATGGAGCATGATAGAACATCTGTAACATTCAATAAGACATTTTTCAGATCCAAAACCTTTATTTTATAATCTGCTATTCTAGTCTGTCAATATACCACTGAACAGCCTAGTTCAAATTCCCAGTTCCTATCTTGCTGGGCAACTGGACACATACCATTGGAGTTTATGGCCAGCATACATTGGCCAATAGGGACACATACAGCCCACCCACTGTTAGGATGAGTCCCTAAGTTGGAATAGGCTGGGTCCTCAACCCACTTATCACTGGCGCTTACCCATGGCCATTTGGTGACAGTCAACATGTTCAAATCACTTAGAGCCATATTTTACAAATCATGTGGCTAGCCCTGCCACTGCGCTCTGTCTGTGATCTGGGTTCTCCTACTGCGCACCACAGTAGACACCAAAGCAGATTGTGTATACAACTCTTCCCTTTATAGGACACCATATTGAGTCTGTGCTGCTGCCCACAGCTCCTCAATTGCTCTTTCTGCATGTGGAAGGTGCCCTGAAGCTTTAGAAGCTGTATATGTTACATCCTTGGCAGGCTATAACTCATACAGCTAAGGCTACTGTAGCAGTGATCAAAAGGTTGAACACCTGTTGAAATAGGATTTTTTTTAACTTGACTGGCCATGGAAATCTAGCTGTACTAACAAGACAACTTGCACTAGGTTCTACATTTACAAAGTAATGCAAAAAACACATTTTTAATGAGATTCTTATTCTAGACCTCTTGCCATGTTTGAAGAGCAGAGTTACAGTGGTAGTTTGCATTTACAGCAGCCAAAAGTAATAAACGTTGTTATCTGTTAACCTTTTACATTCAAGTTTGTTTTTAAATTTTAAGTCTGTGAGTGATGTTACACAGCTGAAAAAGCAAAAAAGGAGAAGTTCATGTTAGTAAGAAAGTGAAAATCTCCATGGCAGGCAGATTACAGCAACATGTTTTACAAGCTGAACCAGTATCCTGAGACAAATGTCAGTAACAGACTGCAGCCGTTACATACTGGTGGTTTGTCGAGATTAAGTTTATGATGGTAAAAGTTTGTTAGACAAGAGAGAGTAATGTAACATTATCCAAATAATTACATTTGTGCCTTAATTTTTCCAGTTTTCTCAAACATGATTCTGTATATACTGTATATTCTTGTAGAGGATTATACAGCTGGCACACCATTGTTACTTCTTAAACTGTTTTATAAATCATACAGTTGTGTATGATGTGAAAGAATAATTTCTTAAAGTTTAGGTGGATGGGTTGTTTTAACACTGGGAGCTCCATTAAAAGGTCTGATTAATGGGGAGGGCTGCCAGAGAGAGAGAGAGGGGGGCAAAAAGGGAGCAAAGTGAGCTACCACTCAGATATTCAGTTGCCCATTGGCATGCAGATGAACACATGCTGTAGCACAGCAGAGAGAGAAGTGGTAAAAAAAAATTATGTTATGATTACCTGCACTTACAAAAGGCAGAACACAACCGAATCAGTTATACTTTGCAGGTAGAACACAACTGAAGCAGTTATACTTTGCAGGTAGAAAAAGAGTCTGCCAAATTAAGACAGCACTTCAAAATAAAAAGGTGTAAGTTTACAGACACTTACACAGTACTTCCAATAATTAAAGCACTTGGGTAACAAAGAAAATCATCGCTGACAAAAGGGAAAAGTTAGGACACTTGCACATACAACCCAAGTGCAAAATGTACTTATTGCCTACCATTTTACAGATTGCTTAGGGTTGGGCAGGCTATGTCACTCATGGAAGGAAAATACTAAATCTGCAACCAAGATATACTGCTCTCAAGATCAGACTTCCACTACCCAAACTCTGCCTGTAGGCATGCCTTCCTTGGTCAGGACAACCCGGCATGTCTGTCACTACAAAAACGCTTTTAACAGGTGTTCAGTTATCTTTTTTAGTATACCAATCATAAAGTAGAAAGAGGTTGAAACCTATGATTTTGCCAACTCCTGGTGTTATATCTCACACTATAACACTTGAAGACAGCTAGAGTTACTTTGCTCATGAAGTTCTGTGTCCAGCGTCATTCGCTTTCGTCTTCCTGAGACTCGTTACTTGATTGGCTTGTATACCGTGTTCGCAATTGGCTTTAAATGTGGTGTATGAGCCAATCAAAAACTGTAGAGCACAGCCAACGCTGTGTAATGTGGAAGAGCAGCAGAGAGCTATGCACTGGTTTGTATACCCCGATTGGCAGTAATTCTGGTGCACAAACCAATCAGAAGGCGTGTAGCAGAGCCACAGCTTTTCAGTGTGGAGCAGCGGAACAGTGGCTTCACTCATCATTAAATGTGAAGTATTCCGCGTAATCTAGAGCACTTGGATGCTCAGCCTGGTGGGAGTAGTTCGGTATCTGTAATATGTGACTTAAGCCATGTTTCAGTGAGAGATAATATATCAGGGGAGTTTTGGGATAGCCATGCGTGGAGTTCTGTAATTTTGTTGCAGATGCTATGTAGATTAAGTCATAGGGTTAGCGTACACTATTATCCAGCAATTACAATCTAGGCATAACAGAACATTGCTCGTGTCTTACAGACATAACTAACAGTTGAGAAAGTTTGCAGACAGTAAAAATAGACTATTACTTTAAAGTTTACACACAGTGAATTATTTAAACATAGACCAATGCAGTGCAACATTCTTGGCTAGCACACCTTGTTTGTGGGGGTGGGATTGTTTCTCTGGGGTAGTGATTTTTAAACATGACGCCAAAAGGGGTGGCTAATACTTGTAGACTAGGTACTGAAAGTGGAATGGTGGATGTATACCAGTTGGGATGCTACCTGGGAGGTTGATAGATGTCTCGGTATTTTCAACTTAGATTGGCGCCTAGACCGAGCGATATACCGCTAAGACAAAAAACAATCAGCAAGCCTGATCATTTTTTTTTTATTTTTGACAAATGATAGTTCCCTGCTGAATATTCGGAGAAAAAAAAACTGTTTCCCTTGCCAAATTTCTTGGGGAATCAATCAATGTATACTGCAGGCAGAACAGTAAGTAGCAAACAGTTCCATAATGACGGTAGAAAAATTAGTTGTTATGTCTTTGATTGAGGGAGATAAATGAAGGAAAAAGAGAAACCAGACAGTTGTTTGTGGAAAAACAAACTTCACCTATTTTAAGGTCTTAGTTTTTTTGTACATAATGTAATTTACTCTCAATTAGGTGCAAAAGTGAGAAAGAGAGAGAGAAAGACGAGGGACCTAGGGAAAAACCAACCCAGCAAGGTATGCATGCCTAAGCTACAGACCAAGACCATTTGATTTTAAACTTGGATTACTTTAATAGTGGATGTACTTTTCTTTGAAATTATGTGAGGTGAGGTTTTTCCAACCAAGATGGAGCTTGACAGGATTGTTATTCAAGAGGTCTAAGTGTGGGTGAATGGTGGTGTGGCAAGGCATTTCAGGGACACCCGTAGTTAGTGGGGAGGGCTGTATAATTTGGCTAGCACACCTTGCTTGGGGGGGGAAACTATCAATCAGAGTGAGTGAACAGTTGTAAAGAGTTCTTAAAATTTTGGATGTTTGGACTTAATAGTCACTCAGTTGCAACATTTAAATAAGATATTATTTTTGGTCAAAGAAGGTCCAATTTTTCTTAAATGTTTTCTGTTTCACCGGGGCTGAGCCTGAAATTAGACATTATTTATTAGTACAGTACCCCGGTAAACAAATATAAAAAAATATATATGATTTAAGAGGCGGGGAGCATCTAACATCCTTCAATGTGCACATGTCCGAAGGGAAAAGTGCACTGACAATATTCAATGCTGAGATATATATGCGAGACTAGTGTCTGTCCAGGATTCCCTGAAATAAGTGCATATTGATGATATATTTACTGTAGAATTTTACATTATTTCTTGGATCCTTAGAATGATGTGAACATGGAGGAGGAGTTTTTCACCTTGATTGGCTTCTCAAGCTTGCATTCACAGGGGAAACCGTAGTTCTGGCAAGAAAAGGGAGATTTTTGTCAGTCATTTTTAGCCAGGTATAGCTGGTTAAATATGAACTAAATAACTGTATGCATTGTTTACATGTATGAAGGTTAATACTTAGCTATGTTAAAGAGACAGAGTTTTGGGAGGAGCATTGATTTGGACAGCATCTGTATTATCTGCATTACAGAAAATAGAGCTGGGGGACACTGATGTGGACTGCACCTGTATTGCCCTACATCTGAAAGAACAGAGCTCAGGGAGCAGGAAACTGGTCTTAGCAGCACTTGTATTACCTGCATTCGAAAGAAAAAAGTGTGGGGAGGAAGAAACTGATTTGGATAGCACCTGTATTACCTGCATCATAGAGAGAGGCTTGTAAACCCGTCAATGGGCCTATGTAGTCAAGGGAATAGACCACCACCCAGGCTGAAAGCACGACTGTTGGTGGACAGTACTGAGTACAGGAATAGAGTTTCATTTGGATGCCTTGTAGGTATATTCATTTGGTTAAGTATCTGAAGATTTGTTTATACAGGGAATTGAGCTATAAGGAGCCACCTGCTTGGACAGCAGTGAGTTTGTATCTTATTGTAGTTTCTAGACCTTGTGCAGTTTTTTGAGTACACGGAGATAGCAATCAGTGTCATATTTGAGTATCCAGTCACTGCCAGTGGACCAATATACATTTGTGTTAAGTTATGTTGGTGGGTTTTCTGTTTGAACTATTGGCATTTTATGAGAGGGGGTTTCATTGTTTGATGCCATCTTTCTGAGAGTTATGTGAGGAGAAGACACTTGAAATGTGTTGGAGATTTAAGTAAGCTTAGACAGTGGATGAAAAGGCTAGACAGAAATCTGCTGGGTAATAGAATTTGATCTAAGGCCCTTGTTTGTTTGAAAAATAGAAGAAATGAAACCAAGGCAAGGAAGCACAGAAGGAGCAGTCCAGGTAATCTTACTGGGTCAGGTAAGCTGGATTAAGGGAACTTGTTCTTGGCTACACCCGGTGAAGCTGAAGGCAACTACATTCAATGTCACTGGGTTGTTAAACCCAGTTACACAGGGTAGTCTTAATTTATATTCCAATATTATCCATGATTGTTTTAGGATTACAGAAATCACATTTAAATGTCCAAGAACGTAGGAAAGCTCGCAAGGCAGCTGCAGGGTATTGTGGAGTGATTTTACAGTAGCGCCTGTTAATTTTGAAGTGATGTCCTGCAGAAATTGAAAAGACCCAGGTCAATGCAGAATATTGTTTTGCCATTTTATATGGATACTAGAGGGGCAATTGATAACTTTGGTCTCTGTTTATATACAGCTGAGAAAAGCATATGCAACCCTGAGATATATGTTATTATACTGTATAGTATTCAAAAAAAGAATGACAACATTATTTGGGGAGCAAATTGACCTTGTAGAGTTACTTGCAAAAAATGCTCAACAGCTGTTAATTTATTTGCAGGTAGATGTTACCTCATTCTCTCCATAATAGTTGTTTTGAGTGTGTACCTTTAACTTCCCAGTGGGTGTAGCTTGAGCCTGTAAAAAATGAAGTTGTCACTTTACAGTTCTAACGAATACTCATTGACAGAGGTCAAGTATCAATACAGCTGTTTGCCATCTTGTATGCTTCAAGATACAATATTCTGATACCTTGTATGTAGCATGGTTCTGGAATTATTAATGCAAGAATGCATGAACAAGGAATATTTGATGCCTAGAGGCACAGTAGGAGGCAGGGGCGGCCCGTGCTATTGGACTGCAGCCCCCCCCCCCAGCTGTAAAACAGTCAAAAAATAAAAGAAAATAAAATAGAAAAGAAAATAGAAAAGAAAGAAAAAAAAAAGAAAAAAAAAACAATCGCAAATAGCGGACCTTCCCGCATGCGCACTAGCAGCATTTCCAATATCCGGACTGCTGCTGAGACAGTCTGGAGCATGCGCCGACTGTCTCAGCAGCAGTCTGGATTAGGAAAACATTCAAGAGCAGAGATCCCAGAAGTCTATGCAGTTAGGGATCAAACTCGGACTGCAACGTCGGCAGGCTGTCTCGTCAGGGGAAGAAGATGTCGCAGGCTGTGGTGGACTGAATGCTCCAACGGACGTAGGGAAGGAAGGATGTAATGCACGGGCAGGGTTGTGGTGCTCCAACGGCTGTGGGTTTAAGTGTGTGTGTGTGTGTGTGTGTGTGTGTGTGTGTGTGTGTGTGTGTGTGTGTGTGTGTGTGTGTATGTGTCTGTGTGTGTGTGCCCCAGGTGCTACATGGTGGTGGGTAGAGAATAAGGCTTGAAACCTGCACCTTGGGCCCAGGTGGCAAGAGCCTGAATTCCCTACCCACCACCATTTGTAAAAATGTTGCAGATTTTTCCCTCATACTTGTTCTGTTCCTCATAAAATCTGTGGTTTCTGTATTTTTGTGTTCACTCCTTGCAAAGCCAGTAGTGCATTGGTGCAGTGGTAGCATTGTTGCTTGACAGCTACATGTTCTCTGGTTTGATTCTTGGCTGGGGTGCCTTACCTTCTATGTGGAGTCTGTATGCCCTCCCTGTTTTTGTTTCCTGTAGTGTCCTCCCATCTTACAAAGACATGTGTCTGTCTGGAGTGTTTCTCCCTAGGCCTCTGCTAAAAATTAGCTTTTGTTCCAAGTCAGCCTTTCCTGGTTAACAAATGTTAAAAATGACACACATTTGAATATCAGACTTCATATTCTTCAGAAAGTGCATGGTAACACAAAAGCTTTTATTCTAGTAATTTTCTAAGTCTATAAGATGGATATTTGAAATGTATCCCTATTTTTGGGACTGTATTCCCCCAATTATTGGCTTCATCCAGGTTTTGTGCTAAGGTTGAGAGCTATGGTAAGAACTGAATTCACTGAATATGTTTGGGGGCTATATTCCCCCATTACTGGCTTTGTCTGGGTGTTTTTTGCTAATAGGTTGAGAGCTATGGTGAGAACTGAATTCACTGAATGTTTGGGGGCTGTATTCACCCATTATTGGCTTTGTTCAGGTGTTTTGTGCTAAGAGGTTGACAGCTGTGCTATGGTGAGAACTGAATTCATTAAATGGTAGCCATTTAAGTTTCCATCTTCCTCTTTCACAAAACAGCTGATTTGGCATAGTGGTATGTTGCTCTGACTGTTTTGCACAGGATCCCCTGGGTTCAAGACGTGGCAGTGAAATGTATGGTGGTAACACAGCATTTTATTCTAGCAACTTTCCAACATTATACAAGCAATGTTTAAAATGTGTCCCTGGTTTTTTACATTTTGCCCCCCCCCCAATAAATGTTGTCTTTTTCCAGATTTCTTGTGCTGCAAAGTTCAGAGATACAGCTGAGTGTCGAGTAGATTTTACAAGGAGCTGAGAGCTGCAGGGGAATAAAAGTTTAGTGCTGCTTATGCTAAGTCTGCTTGCATTGTTAATAGCACAACAGGTAGTGTACTTGCTTTTGATGCAGAAGGCTGTGGGTTCTACTCCCACAGTAGGTAGATGCATTGCTGATACTGTACTGTGTTGTAAAGGGGTGGATGCTGCAGTCCTTTTTGGCAAAGATACCTAGTAACTATGAATCTGTTATCAGTTTGCTATCCATTCCCTATTGCGGTATTACTAGCTTATCATTTTTTAATGCATGCAACATAGGCAATTTATTCTTCAAGGGCAACAGGCACTTTATTTGTAGATGAAACAATGACATATAAAGTTGTTTGCTAGCAGCAACCTCTTTATTAGTTACAGATTTCTTTAATGTGGATTTTACTATTTCAGAGATTGTGCATATTTACTGATACTGGTGGACTATAGAAGGCTGAGTAGACTTTTTATGATGGAAATGTTCTGAATTGGGCAGTTTTGTCATTGGTGTATGCATTTTGTTTCATTGTTTACTGGAAAAATGTTCAAAACAATAAATTTAAAATGTCCTCTAACAACTGTACTGTGTTGTACAAGTAATATAATGTAATACAGTCAGGAAGGTGTATCAAAGAGCATGTGCATGTTTCATGTTCAAGGAGCCTATGGTTTTGAAAACAGCCCAGAGTTAATCTTTATCTGCCACTGGCAAAATATATTTTCTTTGAATGTGTGTTTCAATGTTGTTTCAATGCATGTGAGTTTCAAGGGCAGAGAAGTTTTTAATGCTAAGTCTATTTTCATTGTGAGACTGCATTGCTTTGTTTAACAGATATCTATTAGGGTTTGTGCTGTAAAATGCAAAATAAAACTTTCAAATGAAATCTAAATCATTGCAGAAGTAAAGCAGTATGCACATTACAGTGTTTATGGTAAATGGGGAAAAATAACCAAGGAATGGGACATTGGAATGGCTGCAGGGGGGAGGCTCCATTTGACCATGATTTTGTGAGGGGGGGGTAGCAAACTCAGACAGCCCCGGTTGAACTATATCTCTCAGTTGTCCATATGTTTGCAGAATGAATAGGTATTTGCTTCTTATTTTTGGTTTGTTCCTCAAAAAAATTGTGGTTTTCTAGCAAATCATTTAGGAATGAAGTCACTAAATGACAGACATTGAGTTTCAGACATCATAACCTTCAGAAAAATGCATGCTAATGCAAGATCTGTTATTCTAGCAACTGTCTTAAGTTTATATAAGAGCAATTTTTAGTAGTGTTTGTATGTTCCCCCAATATATTTGGCCTTATCCAGATTTCCTGCATTAAGAGGTTGAGAGGTATGTGCAAATCGCTTTGTAGAATTAGGAATATCCAAACCTCTCCATTGTCCCCAATTCTGGCTCAAAATGTTGCTCTCCCCTAATAATCCCTCCTCAAAATGGCAATTTTGGAAGAAAACATGGAGGGTTTACAATTATATATAACTGTAATGATCAGAGTTATAGATTACTTTTATTTCAGAAATGCATGTAGATGCTTTTGTTAGCTGCTCAAGTTAACAGTATTAATATTAAAAAGGTGTCCCTTTTTTGACAGGTTCCCAGCTGTATTGTGTGGCAACTTTATATTTCTGCATCACATTTTGGTCTGTAAAATTGTGTTTTTCTGGCAAATTAGTGGCAAGTCATTAAATATTGAAGTTTGAAGATAATGACAGACATTTGAGTTTCAGATTTCATACCCTTCAGAAAAGTTGTAGTAATGCAAAACCTACTACTGTTCTATTATCTAAGTTACTAAGAGCAATATTTAAAAATTGTTCTTATTTTTGGAACTGTGTCCCACTCCTAGTTCTATGTATGGCTTTGTCCAGATTTCTTGCTCTGAAGTTGAGAGGTATGAGTGTCAGAGCCATCCCTGTCAGCCAGAGATATTTCAAATTGTGACATACTTGTTGCACCCCATGCCCCATTGTAGTGGCTCTGGATGTGTCCAAGGAAGGCAAGGAGCAGTTATGCAGTTTAAGTGTGCAGAGTATTCCCCCATCCAAGGTAGACCACAAGTACGACCGTGGCTTTTCATCTGTCCTTGATTTTGCAGAATGTTCTGGTTTTCTGTCATATTTTTATACTGCTGATTTATGCTTCTTATTATTCAGGAAATGCATGCTGTCACAGTGCCCTGTTGCTCTGTTTAAGTAGCAATGATTTAATGACCATCAGGTAAGCTTGTCAAGATTGTAAGATGCAAATAAGCTTTAATAAGTATACTGTTAAAGAATTACCAGCATTGAAAGCCTTTTCGTTGTTGCCATGCCGAGAATATTTACATAACTAGATAATGTATAAGCCTTGGGTATTGAAATGCATATGACAGTGTTTGTAATAAAAGGACAGGAATACAGTATTTTCAGAAGCTCATTACATTTGTTGGAGACTTGCAGTCATCTTTTGTTACAGACTTGCAGTCATCTTTGCAGGTTTACCCGTAAACTAAACAGAATGCCAATCTATCATGTGTAGTCCATAACTTGTGCAGGAATCCTTTAAGCAATTTATCTTGAGCTTGTTTCTTGTTTGCTGTTCATTTTTTACTTTGATCATGTCTTCCCCATGAAACAAGTAGATAGCTGTGTCAGGCAGCAGGTCTTTTTTTGGTTAAGAAACAAGTGAGGGTATCACAGAGATTGCTACTTTCAGCATGTTACTTGGTAATTTTCTAAAGTTGAATATAAATTATAATTAGAACTGCAGTGCAAGGAGTAGTGGTTTGAGTTGAGTGCTGCTTGTTTTTTTATACTTGCTTTTGACTGGCATTCCAGTAAAGTAATGTATTTAAAAAGTAATTTATTTTTTCATGCCTCACAACCTGTTTCCATCTGGATATTAAGTAAGTTGTCATGTAGCCAATGCATTGAAATATTTTTTTTCTTCTACACTTCATTTTGTCTTGATTGGACTCTCGTAATGACTGTTTGGCACCCAGGGCAGCATATTTAATTAAAGTTCCAGTTTTTGTGCTTTTGAGCATATCCCCACCCCTTTCTAGTTGACCACACCCCTTCCCATTGGCCCCACCCATTCAGCTGTCTCCTGCAGCCCTCCTTCAATTTGAAGTCACCAGCCGCCACTGGTAGGAGGTAACTGCAAAAACGCTTGTAGGCACGCTCGGCTGTAATAGATTATAAAAATGAGCTGAGTTTTGCAGTTTATTTCTTCTTTCACATATTATATTTGGTCACCTACTGGCCAACTGTTTTATTTATCATGAATTTGCTTATGTAGTTAGGCATTATCAAACAAGTCAACAGTACTTTTGGATTATGCCCCAGCAATGGTAACAATTGGTGCTTGCTTAACTTTTTGTTGATAAGGGTCCATTTTAAAATGTGGTATAAGGAAATGTTGCTTGACTATGTAAAAAGGAGGGTAGGGGAGACTGTGAAGATATGGGAGAAAATAAAATTTGGGTTTAAAGATGAAGTAGTTTAGAAAATTAGGGATATGAATATAAGAGAAGAGAGAGAATCAGCTGTTCAGGCGAACACAAAAATCTTTTATGGACGACAAGGCAGAAAATGACTGAATTAAAGCAGATTAAATTGGCAAAGATAAAAAAGTAAATGCTGTAGGACTGAGATAGAAAGTTGCAATTTCAGAAAGTGACCATTTCATGTTTATTGTGAAACTTCCCTGGAATCATTACAAGTACTGATGGGGAGGCTTGGGCAACAACAAATAGACAAGGTAAAGGAGGGAGTTTGAAAGTAAAACCAAAAGGGATCTTCAAGGTCTTTAAGAATTACTGTAGTGTACTATATGATGATGAATGGAATCAGGGCAATAGAAATTGTGAGGGGAATGGGATTGTCCTGAATCAGATTAGACCGTGTCATATAGATTTTGAATAAAAATGTGAATTAATGAAACGTTTTATTTATAAGGAGGTAATGAGGAAAATGGTGTTTAGTACGTCACCTGGTTCAGGTGGGAACTAATAAGGGATGAATAGTTGAAGCAATAACAGCATAAAACTGAACATGGAAATAACTGGCTCTTAGGAAAAAAGTAATTCTGTTGATTTTATAGGAACGTACAGACCCATACTTGCTGTTTTCATACAGGTCCATGTTAGTTTTAAACAGAGATTATATATGATGCTATAGGCAAAGAATTATCTTCTTTAAATGTTGTTTTAAAATACCTTTATTAAGATACGCTTGTGGGAAGACAACCAGACTCTTAACACTATCGTATGTTCATTAATAATTTTTCAGGATACTAAGGAAAGGAAAAGACAATGAAGTTGATGGAGCTAGATACCAAAAACAAAATTTTTAACTGTGTAGAGTGTGGCTTTTCATTTAAAGTATTGGATAACATTTTTCCAAGGGAATTTATACACCTTATTCAGGCTTGTATACAGGGGACTGATGGGCAGGATTAAAATCTGATAAACTCTCACATATTTGAGTTAGTGGGCAGAAATGTCCAATCCAGTGTCTCCTGCTCTGTTTGCCATTTATTTAAGAACACTTGCAGCGTGGTTAAGAGAAACTGATATTCACGTTAACTGGTAGGGGAGAAAAACGTCATTAAAAATGTTGCTGACATTTTATTGAGTTTATTGGATTCCCAGTTATATTCAGGTAGATTGCAGCCTCACAGCAAGAGGTTCTCCCGTTCGATTCTTGTCTGGAGCGCCTTCTGTATGGAGTCTGCATGTCCTCCCCGCGGTCGAGTGGCGTTTGAAAGACATGCGTGAATGGGCGTGCCTTCGTTGAAGGTTGGACGTCGAGCTGGCACCTCGGCACTGTAAAAATCTACTGCCAATCATTAGCGGACCAGAGTTCCGCTGTGGCGACCCCTAACTGGGAAAAGCCGAAAAACGAACAAAGACTCTGATATGTTAAGTAAATGGTGATAAAAGGTAGATGGCGGTATTGAAATATGAGCGCACTGAAGGGATGAGGGAGAAGTGTCCCTGGATATAGTCATGTAAGTTTGAAATATTGTGGAGGTTTATTTAACAAACATGATGGTTCTCTACAAAAGAAATGCTGAATGTAGTATTTGCAAACGTTAAGCATGTCTTTTTAAACTAGTGAACTTTAATCTTGTATATAGATCACTGGGTCAAGATTCCAGATGTTTGTACTACCAGAATTTTTATGTTTGGCTCACGTTTTCATGAGTCTGTTGTCAAGGAAAGAACTGGTCACATGGTGAGTCAGTAGATGACACATTTTTGGTGAGATGATGAGTATTCAAGGGTGGCTTGTGAGTTCTTGACTCTCACAAGGACTGTGGGAGGCCTTGAGATAAAAGATATTTCTCTGCATATCTATTCAGTCCAATTAAAAGTTTATTATAGATGTCTGCATGGGACTTTTGATGTAATCTAGAAAGAAATGTTATTGGAGCATCTGAGATGTGTAAAGAAAACTGGTGTAACTTACAGTTGGATTTATAGAAAAGTAACTTCTTGAAACAGAGTGTCTTGATTATGTAGCAGAGACCATAAACATGGGTTACAAGGCTTAACATCTTTGGGCTTCAGACACGCAGATGTTGAACAAAGGAATTTCTTTTGGCAATGGAAAAAAAAGATGGACAAATCTAAAGTATTGCTACCAATAAGAGAAAATGACAAAGTAAAATCAAAGGTGGAAGTAAGAGTCTAAAATAGGGTAGTTTTGTATATGTAAGTTCAAGAGGAGATTGTTATGATACGCAATAAAGGTATCAGGATCATTAGGAATTGTTTTAAGCAAGTAAAAAAAGAAGAATATAAATGGAGAGGAGAAGATAACAGGAGACTGCAGACACAATGGGGTGGGAAAAGTCAGGGGCAAGTGGGCAAGAGTGCATAAGCAGTCAGGGGCAAGTGGGCAAGAGTGCATAAGCAGAAGTTATCAAAGGAGTAGAGGCAAGGTAAAGGGAGAAACTGGAGATGCAACCATAAAAAGGGTGACAAGGAGAAGAAAGCCATGGTGGAAGGACAGATAGAAAAAAGCAATAAATAAGGGGAATATAAAACCTCTAGTGGTCCCGCAGATGGATTAAGAATTTGTGTAGTGGCCAGCCCCACAAAAAGGTTGTGCACCACTGATTTAGAGTAAGAACTGGGTATTTCTGATGGGCTGCTTTCATTAATGTATGTCCATTTTAATAAGGAAGAGGGAGGTGGATTTGGATAATCTTTCAATTCCAAACTGCAAAACAGTACATTTTGGGGTGTTAGCGCAGCAGCATGTAAAACTCTACTCGAAAATCAATGGCGGACGGAGGAGTTGGCTGTGGCGCGACTAAACGAAAAAAAAGACACACACACACTATGAGTCTGTAAATCTTTAGCAGGTTCCAAAGTAGTGAGAGAGCATTCTGAAGAGCCAAGTTTATTTTATTGACACATCTACCAGGCCTGATTACTAGTGTCATGCATATAGTAAGCAGTTTACATCTCATATATCCCAAGGGAAATCACTGATAAACAGGGAAAATAGTAAAGTTCCAAAGAACGACCATTTTCCAAATCCTGTACTTGGATTACCCATTCGAGTCTGTAGGTCTTTTGCATAAACCACAGATGATCTGTTTCCTAAAGACTGGTTAAGCAAATGCAGTTTGACATTCTTAACTATTTATTTGTTGGAATAAGAAGATGATGGCTGTGTGCATGAATTGATGTAAATGCCATAGTATAAGTTTAAGTTGCTTAGTATTGCTTTAATAGCTCACATTATTACTTAGATTCCCTTAGCGATTAGATGAGGTTAATCCACTGAAATTACTTATAAAACATGTATAACTGTTATGCTTATGTTGTAAGTGGATGTTCTTACATAAAGTTATTAGGGAGTATACATGTTTTATTTTCCTTATTTAATAGGTATGTTAATATATTTTGTAAGCTCAAAGTTATTTTTTTAAAAGCAATGCAAATACTTAATAAAAAATTCAGTACTTTTTGTACCTGAGGAAAAATGACTGGAAATGAAATATTCAAGAACCTGAGTTACAGACTAAAATATTGAGTTACTTTGTTACCAATCTATGGTAAAGAGGGCAGGTGGAGGTGATTTTGGATCCCCATTTTGGAATTTGGCTCACAAAATCAATAGATCCTTCCAGGCAGGAAAGATTATGATTCATTGGGCTAGCGTTACTTCACAGGGAGGGAATGACTGGGAACTTTATCATTGTCAATAATACCTTGAGTAGGGGTGTACGGATTTGTGCACATTACAAATTGTTGATACAGGGGCTTTAGGATGCAAAATGTGCAGTAACATATTTTCCAAAAATAACACCACTGTCTTCGTGTACAGAGAGGAAAAGAAGAACAAAAATGATGTTCCAAACTAGGATAAAAGCCAGACTATGAAAAGTTCCCTTCTACAATAGAATGCAGCACAGATATGGTCAGTGTCCTATGTTTTACATGTGTACTGTACTGTGTGCCCTCCCTTCAACCTCTCCTCTACAGACGACTTATTTCTAAATCCATGTGTGCGTTATACTGCTGTATGTATATGTTGGGTACAGCTCCTGTGTGCGTTATACTGCTGTATGTGTATGTTGGGTACAGCTCCTGTGTGCGTTATACTGCTGTATGTGTATGTTTGGTAGAGCTCCTGTGTGCGTTATACTGCTGTATGTGTATGTTAAGTAGAGCTCCCGTGTGCATTATATTGCTGTATGTGTGTGTTGGGTAGAGCTCTCGTGTGTGTGTTATACTGCTGTATGTGTGTGTTGGGTAGAGCTCCTTTGTGGGTTATACTGCTGTATGTGTGTGCTGTGTACAGCTGCGTTCCTTAGTGAGGATATATGTCAGGCCTTGGAAGGTTAGAATATCAAGGGAAATCAGGCACTAGAAATGAAGGTATGCAGCTGACCAACAACTGATAGAATCTAAACTGTCTTGTATATAACTAGGTATCAGTGTCAGTTTTGGTTGTCCAGAATGTTTTAATGTTATCTGATATTTCCTGAATCACCATGTTGTCAGCAGCAGTAAATAGGCACTTATATTTTGTTATGAGACGATAGGTTCCTACTCTGTATATCTGCTGTATAGTGTAATTAATGACCGTTTAACCGATGGTTACTTTTTTATGTTTTATATGTTTATGTCCTATATTTCACATGTATACTGTGCTGTGTGCCCTCCCTTCAACCTCTCCTCTACAGACGACTTATTTCCAAATCCCTGTGTGCATTATACTGCTGTATATATATGTTTGGTACAGCTCCCGCGTGTGTTATGCTGCTGTATGTGTATGTTTGGTAGAGCTCCTGTGTGTGTTCTACTGCTGTATATGTATGTTGGGTAGAGCTCCTGTGTGCGTTATACTGCTGTATGTGTGTGTTGTGTACAGCTGCGTTCCTTAGTGAGGATATATGATAGGCCTTGGAAGGTTAGAATATCAAGGGAAATCAGGCACTAGAAATGAAGGTATGCAGCTGACCAACAACTGATAGTATCTAAACTGTCTTGTATATAACTAGGTGTCAGTGTCAATTTTGGTTGTCCAGTGTGTTTTAATGTTATCTGATCTTACCTGAATCACTGTGTTGTCAGCAGCAGTAAATAAGCACTTATATTTTGTTATGAGAAGATAGGTTCCAACTCTGTATGTCTGCTGTATAGTGTAATTAATGACCGTTTAACTGATGGTTACTTTTTTATGTTTTAGACTTCATAGCTGGAGACTTCTGCTATTACATTTTTACAGTCATACAATGAGAGAGACAACTGTCCAAATAGGGAATGCAAAGTTGTTTTTTTCTGCAGTGTCAGAGAGAGAGAGATAGAGAGAGAGGGAATGGAGAAGATTATTAACATGTGACAGTATAATCTGGGCGAGACATAGCAGGAACTGTAGGGAAAATTATGATGAAGATTTGCTTTAAGCTCTATGATACAACTGTAATTTTCTGTTCATAGGTAGGTACTAGGCTATTGGCCCTGGGACCTATATAAGCCTAGTCAGAAATGTTCCCTGGCTTTCACCACCCAAGAAAGTTATTTTCCTGCGCCCCTGTCTAGCAGAGCCACAGAAGTGATCTCCCGGGTGAAATATTTTGCACAATTCCTACATTTGTACTGGCTAAAATATATAGTGCTACCTAGAAAAACTCTTTACTTCATTGCTACACTTTCGTTTCACATTTTAGGATTGCAAAAAAACTTCTATTAACCATTAGGGCATGTTATAGTATTTCCCTGATGTTAACTTGTATTAAGAATTAAGTTTCACTAAATGTATTGTGCAAAGTGTATACATTAAACATTGTCATTGCGACTAGTGGCCCAGATCATAACTAAAAAAGCTCAGCAAAATGAATAAAAGTTAATAAATATAATGTTGATGGTCAGGTAGGCAGCACTATGGACATGGCAGGAATCAGCAGTAAACTGTGTGAAGAGGTGGTGAAGTGATTAGATAAAAGAAAGCAGAGAGCAGGTAATAAGGATGGACATTTTGGAAGGTAAGAGGGCCAAGAGTGCTGCTGCATGAGGGCTCATCCTGGAACCAGTCTTATTTAGTATGTTGACTTCTAAACAAGGCAGGGAAAACTGGATTAATCGTTTTGCTAATAACAAGGATGGTATCAGCAGTGTCAGATGGGGAGACTTGAGATGAGACGCGTGAAAGCTGGATGCATGGCCCAGGAGGAGGCAGCTTCAGCTCAGCATTTCCAAATACATAGTAAAGTGGCTGGTGAATTCCACCCCAGGTGTAGTTCCTGCACTTCAGAGAGTTTGATTTAGACATTCCAGAGCAGGAGAAGCACATGGGGGATTATTATTATCATTATTATTATTATTATAAGTCTAAGCCCATCGAGGTACCCCCTAACACCCTAATCTTTGGTGACTTCAACTACCCCACCATAAACTGGGTGAACTATTCCTGCTCTAATGCACTCACCCAACAATTTCTCAATTTCATCAATTCTCACGCATTAGACCAGCTTGTCTCTTCCCCCACAGGGGGAGATAACATTCTAGACTTGGTTCTCACCAACATGGGCGACTGCTGCACCACCCCCATAGTAAGTTCTTAAGTCTTTCCTGGTGAGATCAGACCATTGGTCTGTCTCATTCAAAGTTCAATCCCGTCCCCCCCAGCCATAACCATGCTAAAACACTTCTCAAAAACTGACTACAACCTTCTAAGGGAGGGTATCAGTAGCTTCACAACACCACCCCCCTCAGAGGATGCAGACCACTATGCTGAACAGTATGCCAGTGCAATATATAAGCACCTGTGCAACTGCATGGACTCGGCCATACCCAACAGAACTAAAACCTGCCCTTCAAGGAAACACAAACCTATGTGGTGGACATCCTGTATCAACAGGCTTTACAACAAAAGGAAGAAACTGTTGTCCAAGGGTAAAAAGGCACACATTTCCAATTGGAAAAACTCCCTTTTTACCCTTAACAAACAAATTAGATCACTAGTGAAAACCTCCAAAGCCAATTATGAATCAAAATTAGCCTCCAAAACAAAGGCTAACCACAAAGCCTTTTTCAGTTACATCAGAAACCTCCATGGCAAAGCCCAGATTTGTTCTGAATTAGTTCTCAACCATGCCACTTACACTGATCCTGTTGACTTAGCCAACCTGCTAGCAGATAGGTTCAGCGCAAACTTCACCACCTCGCTCCCCTCTAAAGCCCATTCAACATCCCCGATACTTGCCCCCCACCTCACATCTCCGTTGATCAAGTGTTAAAGGCCCTATCCAAGGCAAAGAACACAGCTTCCAAAGGACCTGATAGTATCCCAGGCTGTATTCTGCAACATCTCTAGCAAGAACTAGCCTTGGCATTGAGCATCGTATTCAGCCATATCCAAAATACAGGCTTCATTCCAGCAGAGTGGAGAACTGCCATTGTCATGCCTTTGCACAAAGGTGGTGCCACTACTGACCCAGGAAACGGTAGCCCCATTGGCTTGACAAGTCTGATCTGTAAGGCCATGGAGAGTATTATTATTGGCCCTCATAAACAAGGACATAGGCAATTTCCAAGGACTTGACCCCACCCAGTTCGGATTCGTCAAGGGCAGATCTTGCCTGTTGAACCTGGTTGACTTTTTTGAGACTGTCACAAAGGCAATGGATGAGGGAAAGTCAGTACACACAGCTTACCTTGACTTGGCCAAAGCCTTTGACACAATCCTCCACTCGGGCATCATCAGAAAACTAACAGAACTTGATGTAAATCCCTATCTCATCAGGTGGGTGGCCACCTGGCTCACTGATAGGACCCACAAGGTCAGAATAGGTGCCACTACCTCCGATAGCAGACCTGTCACTAGTGGTGTCCCCCAGGGATCTGTCCTGGGACCCCTATTGTTTGGCATCTACTTCTCAGAGGTCCAGGCAAAGACAAAAGGCCTGTGGCTGACCAAGTTTGTGGACGACTTGTAAGCTAGGTGCTGTCATTGACTCCCCAAATGATGTTAACATAGTTCAAAAGGGTCTCACAGCAACAAATGACTGGTGCCAAAGCCATGGCCTTAAGTTAAATGCAAAAAAATGTATTATCATACCATATGGCAAAAACACGGCCCCTACTGATTACCACATTAGCGGCAACCCCCTAAGCATACAACCTGTGTTGAGAGACCTGGGTACACAAGTTGACAACAATCTCACATTTGACCATCATGTAGCGGCATTGGTCAGAAAAGCCTTTTATTTGGTTCAGCTCATACGTAAAGGGATTGCATCCAGAAAAAAGGAGGTTATTACCTCTCTGTACTCCTCCCTCATTAGGCCAATAATTGAGTACTGTGCCTCGTTTGGTATGTACCTCTCCAAACACCTGCACCAACTGGAAAGGCCACAGAAATACCTCACAAAGAGAATCCATGGCATCCAACACCTGTCCTAGGTGGACAGGCTCAAATCACTATCACTCTGCTCTGTATCGTACAGATTGCTTATAGGTGATCTGTGTCTCACCTACAAGACAATTTCAGACCCTGCTCTACTAGAGATGCTCCATATCCGTAAGTCTAACTCCTTGCATAGTACCCGATCTAAAGGCTTAAATCTAATATGTGACATTAACAAAACCTGCTGGAGACAGGTTTGTCTCCCAGAGGGTGCCCTGTCTCTGGAATAGACTCCCCATACACGTCAAACAAAGTACTTCGCTGACCCTCTTCAAGCGCAACCTTGTTGAGTGGATGGGCGACCACAAATTTTCCCAGGGGTTCCACCTGTGTCCCTCACTGACGGGGCTGACAGGTGCTGATTGTGGTTTCTCTTTTGTGAATAAACTCTTGGCGTGGCTTGTAAGGGCCCCAGAGTCATTAGCCTAGTAATCTCCTATGATCCTGTGATAAACCACTAAACAGAGTGAGAAAGGCAGCAACAAAATCAAACAAAATGCTAAGGTGTATATTTAAAGCCATGGAATCCTGAGATATTCCCAGTCAGGCACTCATAAGGTCAAGATGGAGTACATTATGCTGTTCTTGAGCCCTCACAGGGTAACTGAGTTGACAATTTTTTCATTTATTTTTATCTTTGTAGGTCACTGTTTCTGAAATGACTTGGGTGTTGTAGCCAACAGAATGCACTAATATACATGAATGGTACAACATGTTCATTACACAGTGGCAGAGGGAAATTTCAATTTATGTGCAAGTCCTTCTCAGAGCTTATAATCATAAGTATAATCAGACCTTAGTGCAGGATTAGAAAAAGTCACAAGCATGTGTTCATTAAAACATAAAGATATTAGAAAGCAATATATATTTATATAACAGCAAGCAACGTGGGTGTAAAAGTAAGGAGTTAAAGTGTGAAAGAATAAATACTATGTATAAGCCAGACTATATACATCAAAAGAAAAGGGATAACAGATGTAGCCATACCTTATAAGGGGGAGGGCGGATATTCTTCATGAAAAAAGTGCGAGAGAAGTGGGTGTTTAACCTAGTGAGATGAAATTGATGCGGGCAGATTAAGGATAAGTAAGAGGGTCAAAGTTCAACGGACATCATTTGGAATGTTTGCCTTACACAAAACATTAGATTTGTGGGTCTGTACTTCTAGATGGGGTAGAATGTTTACATAAGGTTAGGTTTAGGAGAGATTGCTAATTCTAGCTTCATTTGTCAAAGCAGTGATATTGTTGGGTTAGCATGATGCGGCTTTTTAGTTTTGCAAAAGGTCCATAGGTTGAGAGAAGCTTTGCTTTCTTGTTATATTATATAACATTTAACAGGTGCAAGTTTTTAAATTCTTTCTTTAATATTCCCAGAGTATAAGTGGGTCTAACTGGAAAAATGTCATCTGAGTCATGTAGGTTGTAGTTTGAGCTTCTAAACTGAAGTGATTATTAAGTGGAAGAAAGTACTCATCACTTAACTACTATGTGCATTAAATTACTAAGAAGGAAGTTTAGCTGCCCTCCTCTATCCCCACTCCAGCCTTTGGAGGATAGAGCAGGGTGGTGAGGGGAGTGATGTCATGACACATGAGGATAGGCTGTAAGAGCTTGAACCCTTTTCAGTAGAAATGCAGAAAGATAGAATGACATGATGTAGGTATATACAAGGCACTAAAAAGGTAAATGTGCTACTGGTGTGACCTACTTTCTGCATCTGCTCATTCATTACTTTTTCTCATTTTCTATCCGTCATATACCATTTTCAAGGACTCATTTGTCCTGCTTTTTACCACTGAGTCTAGTTAACTATTTCACCTTCTCACCACTCTTTCTATGAAGTTAGTGATTTTTGTATTCAGCCTGAAGTTAGTCCATGTAATTTGAAATAAATGATCCCTTCTTCCCTCTTTGTAATTTCCCCCAATGCCTTACAATTTTCATTGATTATTATAGATACCCTGGGATTCAGGTTACTGGCTAAAGCTCTTGCCACCCCTATAGTGCCTTTTTTAGGCAAGGTTCAAAGGACAAAACCACCACCGTAACAGATACAAGCATGCATAATCTGAAGGTAATTCTACTCAATGCTAGAAGTCTAAATCTCAAAATGCACTCTCTCGAGGCACTCCTAAAAATGGAGAACATTGATATCTGTGCAGTAACTGACACCTGGTTCAAGGCTCCAGAGAGCACCCCTGCAATACTGGGCTACAACTCTTACCACACTTTTCGGCCACCAAACCAAGACTGAAACACTAAAGGTGGATGAGTGTCCATATTCACCAAGGATATTCACACCTCCAGGCTAGTTGCCCAACTCAATGCAGCTGAAATTCTCCAGGTGCAACTAACACTAGGTAAGACTGCAATCCAAATTGTAGTTTGCTACAGATCCCCACCATGCCCCAAGATTCTCACTACACCTTTCTAAACATACTGGAAAATATTAAGATACAACAAAGCACCCTAATACTGGGTGATTTTAACTACCCTGCCATTAACTGGGAAAACTACTCTGGTACCAACACCTTTTCCCTACGGTTCTTGGAATTCATAAATTCCAATGCCTTGGATCAACTAATCCATTGTCCCACCAGGGGCTCCAGTATCCTAGACCTGGTCATTTACCAACATGGGAGATAGATGCTCCACACCAGTGGTCACCCCCTCATTGGTCAGATCTGAACATAAGCAAATCACCCTTGGCATCCACATCCCACCCCCACCCCCCCAGTACGGAAACCTCCATAAAAAACTTCTCCAAAGCCAACTTTATGCTACTCAAGTCAGAAGTGACAAACTTCATGACACCCATGCAGATGGGAGCTGAAAGTTTGACTACTGAATCCTACACTGAGGCACTGTACAAGCACATCTACTCTTGCATGAATTGTGCCATCCCAAATAGAACCAAGATGCTCTCCTCCAAAAAATGTAAACCAATCTGGTGGTCTCCTGCCGTAAACAATCTATACAGCAGAAGGAAGAAACTGTTGTAGAAAAGAGGAAAATCCCAGGATGCAAAAAACTCCCTTACCAGCCTCAGTAAGAAGCTGAGATCCCTCATAAAATCCTCCAAAGCTAGTAACGAAAATAAATTTGACAAAGATTCCAAAGACAACCACAAGGCATTCTATAGTTATGTCAAGAATCTAAATGGCAATGCTCAGATCTGCTCTGAGCTGCAACAGAATGGCATTAAATATACTGATCCCAAGGATATTGCCAATATCCTGGCAGATCGATTTAGTGCAAACTTCACCCCCCCACCCCCTAAAGTGCCCATCTGAATACCAAAAGATTGCCAAATTCCTGTAATCACGGTCACCCAGGTAGAAACCGCACTCTCCAAAGCTAAGAATACAGCATCCATGGGATCGGTCAGCATCCCTGGCTGTGTACTACATGAACTACAAAATGAACTGGCACCTCACCTAAGTGTCATATTTAATCATAGCCTCACCTCAGGCTTCCTGCCCACTGAGTGGTGCACAGCTACAGTTATCCCACTCAACAAGGGGGGATCCACCTTGGATCTTGGGAACTACCGTCCCATCAGTCTGGCAAGCCTGATCTGCAAGGGCATGGAATGCATTATCATGGAACTTATAAACAAAGGCATTGGCAACCTTTAAACACTGGATCCCACCTAGTTTGGGTTCATAAAGGGCCGATCTCATCTCCTGAACCTGATTGACTTCTTCAAATCAGTCTCCAGAGCTGTGGACGAGGGTAAGGTGGTCCACACAGCCTATCTAGACCTTGCCAAGGCCTTCAACACCATCCCCCACTCTGGAATCGTAGATAAACTTATCAAGCTGGGCATAAATCCCTACGTCACTCGATGGGTTGCCAACTGGATTACTGACAGAACCCAGACTGTAAAAGTAGCCGACTCCAAATCCAGCTCTAGACAAGTGACAAGTGGAGTACCTCAGGGTTCAGTCCTAGGACCGCACTTGTTTGGCATTTACTTCTCTGAAGTACAAGCCAACACTAAGGGTCTCTGGCTAACAAAGTTCGCAGATGACTGCAAACTGGAGCCATTATTGAATCCCCAAATTATGTGGATATTCTACAAAAGGGCCTTACAGAAACAGATGTTTGGTGCTAGAGCCATGGGCTCAAGTTTAATGCTAAGAAATGTATAGTTATCCCCTTTGGGAAAAAACATGTACCCATGAATTACCACATACATGGCAGTACACTAAACACTGAAAGTGTGATGAGAGACTTAGGGACACAGGTGGACAGTAGTCTCACCTTCGATAACCACATCGCCACAACAGTCAGGAAATCCTTCTATGTCGCACACCTCATCACTAAGGGCTTTTCATCTAGAAAAAAAGGAGGTCATTTTCCCACTGTACTCATCCCTCATTGCACCCATTATAGCGTACAACACCCCGTTTGGTATGCACCTCACAAGACATCTGCAACAGCTGGAAAGGCTGCAGAAATTCCTCACTAAATGAATCACAGGCCTAAAGCAGATGCCCTATGCTGACTGTGTAAAAAAACTCCAGCTATACTCTGTGGCATATTGTCTACTCAGAGGCGATCTCTGCTTAACATACAGGGCCATGTCAAACCTTGAGCTGTTGGACATGCTCCACTTAAAGAAATCCCAATCCCTCAGAGCCACATGCTCCTGGGATCTAAACCTTGTCATCACAATGAACAAAACAAAACATGTTGGATGGATAGGTTCCTGACCCAGAGACTCCCCATACTCTGAAATAGACTGCCCATACATGTCAAGCAGAGCACCACCTTGGCTCTCTTCAAAAGGAACCTTGATGATTGGATGGGAGATAGGAAATTCACCCCAGGGATCACGTCAGTCGCCCTGCTAGACAGAGGTCCAGGGAAGAAAATATTGTGGGAAGAAATATCCAGGGAATTGTTATGGCTAGGCTTGTATAGGCCCTAGGGCCGATAGTCTAGTACCAACCTATGAACCTATTCCTCCTGCCTTCCACAGAAAAGAATCCTGATTTGTTAAATTTTTCTTTATAGTCCTTTCCATCCTTCTCTTTTGTCATGCTTTTGCCATTTTTCTGGTTCTCCACTGATTCAGTGTTTTATTTTTGTTCTGCTGATCTTTAAGACTACACACAATATTTGTGCTGGGGATCTGACCAGTGACCAACAAATTATGGGGATCATCTCTTTGTTCCTGGAGTCTATTCCCATAAGGATACAGTCCAGAATATTGCTGACTTTGTCATGTATATTTTCCAGTATTCTTACTTGGCTCTGTTATAATCATCCTCAGATCTTTCTTCTGCATCACTGCTCTTAGTGGCTGTGCCCTTCTCCCACCTGCAACTTGTTTTCTTTCATATTGGTTCCATATCATAAACATGAAATCTGACGATGTCACTTCTGACACTGAGAAAAAGAAGCTGCTAGTCGAGTACAAAAATAACAAATTGTCGAACTTACTGTAACACTTTTCATGCCATCCTTAACAAATTAAGCCATGTTCATGCATGGATATCTAATAACACCCCAGATGTTATTTCTGTAACTGAAACTTGGCTAAATACCCAAAATCTAGATAAAGACATTCTCCCCCCTGGATACAGTATACTCCGCTTAGACCGCCTAAACAAAAAAGGAGGTGGCGTTGCCATAGTTTACTCCAATAACCTCTCTCTCTCCCATCCTATGCAATCAGTCCCCTCCTTTACACCCGCTGAAGTACTGGCAGCTAACCTTAAGCTCAATGACTATACCATTACAGTTGTAGCCATCTACATTCCACCAGGGGATAACACTCCCTTGCTGGAAAACATTCTCTCATATCCTTATCAAGACATCCCTAACGAAACCATCCTCCTTGGGTAAGTATTATTTGACAAACCCTCAGTAATCCTAACTCTCCACATCATATAAATCTTTATGGATGTACACAACTAATCTTTTGACCTACTCATATTAATAACTCATTCTCATAGCTTCCGAATAGATTGGATACTTGTTTCAAATCCCTCCAAATACCACAATCCAGAAACACTTCCTGACTCCCTGAGTGATCACTCGCCAGTAAAAGTGCTCAGATATACTCACCATTTCTCTAAACCACATAGGCTTATTATGTGCCGTAAACTTTCCAACTTTAACCCTGATACATTTAAAACCCTCCTCTCTAGTTAACTGAAACTTCCTCACCCAGCTCCTACTTGATGAAGCAGTCCAAGCCTTCAACTCAATTTTCCTTAACATCTTAAACTCACTATCCCCACCCAGGAAAGTTCAGATAAAAGCTAACATATCCCCCTGGCTATCCAAAACTACTCACACCCTTATAAAAACCAGAGATAGGTCTTGGAAAACATGGGTACAATCTAAAATCCCTGCCAACTTGCAAAGGTATAAAGAACTTAGAAATCAAAAAAAAAAAGTTCATCAATAAAGACAAAAAAGATTTCTACTATAACCCCCCAACAACTTTAAAATCTTATCACAAAAAATTCTGGAGTGCTATAAACCAAATACTGCATCCTAGCAACCCGACTTCATCCAATTCATGTCCAGACAGGTCATCTGAAGAAACTGCCAACACCTATAACACCTATTTTATAGAATCAGTATCCAAGCTATTTAACCCCAACCCCTCGAGCACCAATGCTCCTAAGTCCCCAGAATCTTCTCCAACTACTAACTCTGCAAACACCTTCTCCCTTAACCTGGTTCCCACTACCTACATCAAAACTCTACTCTCTAAGCTAAAACCATGCTCTGTATCTGCTAATATCCCCTCATATTTTCTCCAGATAGCAGCTCACTCCCTTTCTCTGCCTGTATCTGTCCTAATCAATAGCTCCATCTCTGAATCTAAAGTTCCATCAATCTGGAAACAATTCTGCACTCTACCAATTTATAAAGGAAGTAACTACTCAGAACTCTCCAATTTCAGACATATTACCATCCTCTTCCCTCTCTCTAAAGTCCTGGAGAAATGTATACATAAACAAATTATGCAATATCTCATACAGGAAAAACTGTTCACTCCTACACAGCATGGTTTCCGACCTAAACATAGTACCACCACAGTTTACTATCCTTCCTCAACACTATTACTCTAGCCAAAGATGAACATAAACTTATCTCTTGTCTATTCCTTGACCTCTCAAAGGCTTTCGACACTCTCTCTCTCACTCTATGCTACTGAACAAACTGTCCAACTTCAGCTTCTCCCTTGATACAGTTGAATGGTTCTCTAGCTATCTCACTGACAGACTGCAATCAGTGAGATGGCACTCTGCACTATCTTCTCCCCTTCGAGTAAGAATGGGTGTCCCCCAAGGAATCATTCTAGGACCACTACTTTTTAATATCTTCACCAACTTACTCTATTCCTCTTGTCCTTCGTCTACCATCGTCCAATATGCTGACGACTCTACAGTCTTTCCCATTGCCAACTCACCATCTGAACTCTTATCAACTACCCAGTCAACCCAGCTCATCTTCAACCCTAAAATAACAAAACTGTTGCTCTTTCTACCCAAAACCATTATCCACATCAAATCTTCCTTCTCCATAATGTCCCTAAACAATACTCATACTGAAGTCGAATCCAGCACAAAACTCCTCTCTGTTACCATCGATGATCAGCTAAAATGTGACCTACATATAAATAATTTGTATCAGAAAAAAACATCAGAAACTAGGACTCCTGCATAGGAATAAAAAATTTCTTACCACTGAAGTTAGGATTACTCTTACGCATGCTTACTTTCTACATTGCTTAACATATTGTTAGTAAATACTCACACATCTCAACTCCTCTCTGCTTACTAAGCTTGAGTTGACTTATCACAAGATAGCTAGATTTGCAGCTTAACAAACCTATAAATCCCACCATTGTCTCTCCCTAAAATACCTAAACTGGCTTGAACTACCTCACCTGCTTCTCCAATCTCAGCTCCAAATTGTACACTCAATTCTATATCAGCCAGCATACTGTCCAGCTCTGTCCTCCCTCATCTCCCATTACTCCCCTACAAGACATCTCCGGAGCTCAACCCAAGATCTATTAAATATTTACAAACCCAAGTCAAAAACTGGGTGCAGCATATGTAGCTACCACCCCTCTATTGCATGGAACAAACTTCCAGTTGAAATCAGAACCCTCACACACCCTAAACAATTTAAATCAGCTGCCAAAGAGTACTTTAAAAGGCACTGGACCTGCCACTGTTCTCACCCTCCCTGATCACACCCATCTTACAAAGTAGCCATCTCTCTCCTTTCTCCGGGGCCTCCCATAATCACCCTCTCCTTCCTCAACTTACTCTATGCCTTTCTCTTCTAACTACCTCCAAACTTTCTTACTTTATTACTTTACAAATACCTTTTGAATTACTGGTACTGTTCATGTATTATATAACACCTAGTCTAAATAGCAAACCTCCTATGCTTTTTATGTAACTTCCCATGCTTTTGTATCCTTATTTATATCACAGTACTGGTATTATCTCCTTTTTGACTTTAGACTTGTAAACTTTAGTGACTACTGCATGTGTTTATTAAATTATTTTGGTATTGTATGGCATGTAAAATTGTTTGTACTATTTAGAGCTTTTCTCCCTGGGCCTCTGCTGAAAAAGGGCGTTAGCTCATTTGCACACTCCCGGTCAACAAATGTAAACCCCCCCCCCCCCCCATGTTGGGGCTGCATTGCACTCCCCATCCCTGTTACTTATACCAACTCCACAACTGGAGTAGCTCAAGTACTTCACTCTTGGATGCGGTTTATCTCCCTTTTGTTTATATATGCTTTTTTCAGTTCTGAGCACAACAGTTATAATCCTCAGACTTTCAACAGGTACAGGTCGTTCCACCCTTGAATAAGCACCATACACTTTTCTGCATGGAATCTCATATGCCACCTGTATTCCCAGTTAGGAAACATTTTAGATTTCTGGAGAGACAGGCCTCCCCATTGCTCACAATTGCTCCCATATTTCATTGTCAACAGAATAAGCTCATCTTGTTCTCAATGGCCCATGTGATGTCTAGATGACATGCTGAAGAGCACTGGCCCAGGACCAGTCCCTGTGACAATTCACTACATACCTCCAGTTGCCTTTGCCACCGTACTCTTTATTCTCCCTGCCTAACCATTTTATGTTCATCATTCTCACTGCTGCATTAATCATTTGGCTATATGGGTTCTGTCCTGCCCAGTATACAACAAGCAGCCAGGTTCACAAAGTTTTGACTCAGTCCCACAGCTTCTCTCTGACTGCTGATTGACAAGCCCAAAGCAGAGACATCAGCAGTCAGAATGAAGAAATCTTCAGTACTTTCTTGCCTCCTCAAGAGAAAGCAACTCTGGGTTTTCACAGGAGTAACAATCTGCCATCAAGTTTCTTTCCTGGCATCTTGCCAACTCTCCTTCCTGCACCTGTCACTTCTCTGCCTAACACATACTTACCCAAATAACAGGCTATAACAGTTTTTCTCTCCTTACTTTAATATGATTTTAATATCATTTTCATAAATACTAGTACTTTAGTGCCTCACCTCTGCTGCTGAGTAATACTATACTTATTATCTCATCAGTCTCTTCCTTACCTACTATACCCCCTTACACTTCTCATACTCAGCTCTCTTTCACCGTCTTAATTTCACCAAACTTTCCTCCCCACGCTTCTATTTCAACCCTTCAGTTTATCACTCCTTTTCTTCCTTTCTACCAACTTGTTTTAGTCAGTTTTTCTACCTCATATACCTTATAATTATTGTCTTTGCTAAAATTTTTTGCCTGGTCAGTTTTCCACTACCACATGAATGTATGTTTTTGTTATATACTCATATTTATATATGGCATGAATGTTTGTAACGTAGACTAATTTTTCACATTACTTGTAATGGTAACTGTTATTTTTTTTATTGTGGAGCTTTTCTCCTCAGGTCTCCACTGAAAATGGGCCACCAGTCCAGTTGGACTAACCCGGTTTACAAAAAACAAACAAATAAATAAAATAAGCCCCACAGAGGAACCCTTCTGAACAGAATTTGTTGCCTTTTAAAAAATATTATTTTACTTGCTGATTAAAAGTGGTATTTCCTTTTAAGAAACCTGGTATTTTTCTCAATATCTGAAGTTACTTATCAGTGACTGCTATTTTTTGTTAAGGGCTTCTTTTTGATTTTGGAGCTACTTTGTGGTAAATATGTACTGCTTTTTGAGAACTATTTACACTTCTGTGTGATTTTAAAGATCATGAAGTGTTTTTACAGGCAAGAAAACACGTAATGTTTTACCGCTTGTATACAATTCATGACAACTTACCTGTTATTGTTTCTGTCAGAATGCTTTGAGGATTAGGGCTTTCTTTCTGACACGATTTTGTGTTTTGCGTATGCTTTTACATAAAACGTGACTGTGTGGGGAAGTGTAATTGTGTATGCTACTTGTGAACCAGCTTACCTTCTGACCAGCTGCTTTCAGCAATGCCTACTGGTTTCAGTCCTCTTCCTTGGCTGTAGAACGAATACTTTGGCCTGCCTTGCTACCAGCATGGGCTCAGTGCCTCAGTCATCAGTGAGTGAACCTACAGTGGCCAGTTGTCGTTCCTTAGAGCACTCGCAACGCTGGGTTCCTCTGGTGTAGTCCTTTCAGCCATCATGGAGTGGAAGGGTCAGCCATGTCCTGTTTCGCTTTTCCGCTGTCTTCTTTGGCAATGAAATACGCATCTTTTTTGGGTTTGAGAGACATTCCAGGGGATCCTTCTGGGGGTAGCCAGGAAAAAAGACCTTTTAACAGAATAGACGTGCCATCTCCTAGCCTGTCTTCTTCCAGGGTATAACCTACAGAGAAGAAAAAGCAAAAGTTTAGACATTTATGTGAAGACATGACATTTGTAAAGATGATTTTCTTACCTTAGCCAGGCAATTATTAGAGAGTGTAATCCTTGTACTCAGAAATTCTTACCTGAGGCAATATGAGTAAAGAAATTCCTGAAGAAAATTTGTCAGAGGATTCTGACTTAGAGAGAGGGATTCTCCTGTAGATTCCCAAGCCTAAATCCCTGACTCTAAGGAACCTTGTTTCTCACTACCTCCTTTGGAGGAATTTTCTTTTTTCTATGAGTATTTCCAGGACAAATTAGCTATTTTTATGGCAGCAAGTGGATGTTCCTGCTGAACTGAGATATAAGTTACAAATAGATCTACCTCATTCTTCACACATCACTCCCTTTTAGATAGCCTTGTTGGATGTGATTAATGCTGCCTGTAATAATCCTGACTTAAAACCTTAAGTCACCCAAAAGGCAGATAGACTTTATAAAGTACCTCAGACTAAAAACATTTTGTTTTCTCATTGTAGATCAGGCCTGCTGCTATTTTTACCTCTTTAGCAGCTATAAACAGACTCTTGGTTAACACCAACCTTTCACCTATGGACAAATAAAGCAATGTATTGGATATATTTGCTAGGAGAATTTTCTCTTCTTCCACTTCAGCTTACAGAATTCTTAACAATGAAGCACATATGTGCTAGCCCATTCTGTTTTGTGCAGACAGTTTGAGGGAATTCTGCCACACCACACTTCCTTTAGAGGGTAGCTGCTTTCTGAATTGTGTTGTTTGTAATCTTTCTCAGGAATCAAAACCTGCTTTAAAGAGTGAGTATAATTGTGCAGATACTTTGTCTGTGGCTAATGTTACAGTTTTGAGAAAATATGCCTGGGTATGTAACTATAAGTTCTTTGATGAAGTAAAGTCTTACATTTCAAATTCTACTTTAAATAAGTATGATGTTATGTGATCCTATCTCGCCTACATTCTGAATGATGGGTTCGGAGCCGATCCCTCGGCTCCGACTCGGCACGCTTATGCCAAAGAGCGAAGTCTCTTATTGGCTGAGCTTACTATATCCCAGGATGCACCACCACCAGTCCCCCAGATCTCATTTGCCGCTTCCCTGCGAAGACGTGGTCTCGAGCTGGCTGGGCTAAGTAGTTTTTAAACTAACTTTTCTGTCAGTTTTTTGCTGTTTTTGCTCACAAAAGCTGTTTTAACGGCTATCGCTAACTTTGTGTACGATTTGGATTTGGAATTGTTGTGTGTGATTGGGTTCAGTTTGTTTTCGGCCCCCCCTCCATCCAGGGCCTTCCCGGACTGTTAACCTTTATACTTACAGGGTCTCTAGTAATTGTACAAATTGGTTAGAGTTACCTGTTCTTTTTACAGGAAGAGTTGGCATTAATTATTACTGTAAGCTTTTCTTTATCAGCAGTAAAAATTTAGTGTACTTTCCTGTCAGAGTGACTAGATTTGTGTATCAACATGTCTCAAACCCCTAGGCCTTCGGGCTTTAAAAAATGTTCTAAATGTGCTTTTAAGATGTCTGTTACTGATGACCATCTACTTTGTGTTTATTGTTTAGGGGCAAAGCACTTGCAGGAGTCATGCAGCGTATGTCACGCTTTTTCCTCAAGGGTCCTCCAGGAGAGGAAAAATAAATTGATTCTCAAAGGGTTGATTAAACCCTCTTTTGAAGAAGCCTTGTCTTCCTCTCCGACTCCTGCCAAAAAGAAAAGGGCTTCGGTTCCGACCAGTCCGTCGGATCCGACTGCCAAGAGACCTAGGCAGGCCTCTCCTTCGGCTCCAAAGACTTGGAGCCGAGGTCGAACGGTCTGCCTCGATGCCTCCAGTATCGACTCCTCGGGCTTCGGAGCCGATGGCTGGGGCATCGAGGCGGGTCACCTTCGGCTCCACTGCTCTCGGAGCCGACAAGGGTCGCCACTCAGACACTTCCTCCTCGGCGCGAAGTCTACCTCGGCACCGATGGAATCTGGTGTGTGTTTCCTCGGCGCCGATCCTCATCGAGTCGCCTCGGAGCCGGTCCCTAGTCCCTTGGGGCCGAGGAGAGGTCTTCGAACCCGTTCTGTTTCCTCTCGGTCTTGAGAATGTCGGATTCTGATATAGACAGGGTGCTCCAAAGACTTTTCCAGTCCCCAGTCTTCCAAAAATTTGTTTGGCTCCGACCCAGTTGGCCTCGGAGCCGATGACCATGACCCACCCCATTGCCATTCCTCCTCCGACTGCTTGGCTCCGTCGGAGCAGGTGCTCTTGGAGCCGGTGGAGATCTCAGGGTCGGCTCCGACCCTTACTCCAACCCGGGCCCTCGGGTCCGAGTTTGGTACGGACTTCTTCGGCTGGACCCGAGGGTGATGTTTGGGACCTATGCTTTCGGTTCGAGCCTCCCTCTCGGTGCTTGACTGCGGGACTTCCGTCTACCATCATGGCCCCGGAGACCGGACACTCCCAGGATTCTGGGGGTCCGGCTTTCAGAGCCATGAGGAGTGCCTTGGCCAAATCCTCTTCGGCCATCTCTCCGGTTTTACCAGCACCTTCCCTGGGCGTGGAGACTGGGTCTTTGGCAGTTCCCCTGTCCGTAGCCAGCGGAGCCCCGAGGCCTGAGGTTACCCCAGTGGGGTTCCCTCCTCCTGAGGGTTCTTCGGAGTTGTCTTCAGAGGAACCCCAAGGAAGAGATCGTGCAAGAGGAACCACGTGGACTCCCCCGAGGCTATTACATGGGACACTGATATGGATGATGCGGAGGGGTCCCCTAAGTCGTCCTCGGATGATGTCTCCTTTGCAGACATCTTAGAGATCCTCAAACAACGAGGCGGCTGGATGTCCAAACCCCCCTCTGCGGACGAATCAGTGCTCCTCAAGGCCTTTGGGGCTCAGCCCTCCGCCTCCTGGGTGTCTCCGCCCTTCGAGCTTCTGGATTTAGTTTGTCGGCGTGGGAACACCGGATACCGTGGAACCAGTCCCTTCTCGTCCAAGCAAATTCTTATCTGCTCCGCGCGAGAAGGAGTTCCTTACTGAAGGCGTGGCTGTAGATGCCATGGTGGTGGCATCTGCTACACAACAGGGCGTGGCAGAGGCTTCAACGTCCATCCATCCTCCTAATAAGGAGTCTAGGAGTATGGATAGGTGCGGGCGCACCCTGACTTCAGCGGCCTTTACCTTAAGGTCTCTGAATTATTTGGCACATTTTACCAGGCTTCAGAGGGATCTGGTCAAGGAGTTGTCAGACTCCTCTCGGGTAACCTACCTGAGCAGCTAGCCCAGTCCGTTAGCTCTCAGTTGGCTATCCCACGTCAATTGCTAACTCGTCCATGAGGCTCATTTCCTATGCGGCCGAAGGTAGAGCGCAGGCACAGGCGTGGCTCTCGTGACAAGCCTGGCTCCGCTTGTGTCAGTTTGCGGAGGCCTTCAAGTCTTCCTTCGCCGACGCTCCCTTTGATGGGTCCTCATTGTTTGGACCCAAGGTGAAAGACACCCTTACCCGCTGTGAGCAAGAGGGAAAACGTTATCTGCCGTCAGAGGCCCGTTATTCCACTCCCTTTCGGCCTTACCCCAAGGCCAAAGGAGGGAAAATGTGGTTCGAAATCCGCAAGTTTTTCTCCCAACAGCAGGAAGATTCCCGTCCAGAGGCAGAGGGCGGGAAATTTTTCAGGGAGACGCCGTCCCAGAGGCGGCAGAGGGCCCCGCAATTCTGGAGACATGAGTCCTTTCGTGGCTCTTCAGCCTCCCACACGACATGAGGGATTGCCCGGCTGTGCTGCTCCGGAGCCAGTCGGGTGTCGTTGCCAAGCACCTAAAAAGCCTGGGAGTCAATCACTCAGGACAGATGGGTGCTTCGGATAATTGCGGAGGTTACACCATCCCATTCAAATACTCACCCCCTCCGTCCAAGAGAATCCCGGACCCACCACCCAGTCAAAGGGAAATAGCAGCCAGAAGCTTCAAAGCTGCTAGAAAAGGAGTCATCCAACCGGTCCCCACAGACCAAATCGGATCAGGAAATTACCCCAGGTTCTTTTAGTGCCAAAAGACAGGGGACCTGAGACCAATATTGGATCTCAGCAGACTGAACCTATCCGTCCACGAAATCCAAATTCGAATGGTCACGTTGCAATCCATTCTCCCGTTGTTGGAGAAGGATGTTTGGATGTGCTCCATAGACCTCAAGGACGCCTATTATCACATACCGATACATCAGGCGTCCAGAAGGTATCTGCGCTTCAGCCTGGGAGCCAGTCATTACCAATTTTGTGCTCTGCCCTTTGGTCTCACCACAGCCCCCAGGGTGTTCACCAAGTGTTTGGCAGTAGTGACGGCTCACCTGAGGAGTCTTGGATTCCAAGTGTTTCCCTATCTCGACGACTGGCTCCTGACTGCCACCACCAGGCATCTACTTATGGACAACCTCAAAGCCACCATCTCCTGGGTGTTTCCCTAGGGATTACATTCAATTGGTCAAAGTCTGTCTTGCTGCCCTCTCAGCGCATAAAGTTTATAGGAGCAGAGATAGACTCAAGATTGATGCGTCTTTCTTCCTGCCGAAAGGATCCGAATTTTACAGGGCCAAGTTCAAGCTCTGATCTCGAGATCCAAAGCCCCAGCCAGGATGGTCCTACAGGTTCTAGGCTCAATGTCTGCCACGGTACTTTTAGTTCCTCTAGCAAGGTTACACATGAGGATTCTTCAGTGGCTCTTGTCAACTCAATGGTCCTTTCAAGATCTTCCCTCAATCATCACATCATGATTACGGATATATGCAAAAGGGACCTTCGCTGGTGGCTTCAGACATCCAATTTGGATCAGGGAAATCCTTTGTTCTCCCCTCCAGTGGTTACCCTGACGACAGATGCCTCCCAGATAGGGTGGGGTTTTTTTTTTCCCTTAGTTTTGTTATATACTCATATTTATATATGGCATGAATGTTTGTAACGTAGACTAATTTTCACATTACTTGTAATGGTAACTGTTATTTTTTATTGTGGGAGCTTTTCTCCTCAGGTCTCCACTGAAAATGGGCCACCAGTCCAGTTGGACTAACCGGTTTACAAAAACAAACAAATAAATAAAATAAGCCCCACAGAGGAACCCTTCTGAACAGAATTTGTTGCCTTTTAAAAAATATTATTTTACTTGCTGATTAAAAGTGGTATTTCCTTTTAAGAAACCTGGTATTTTTCTCAATATCTGAAGTTACTTATCAGTGACTGCTATTTTTTGTTAAGGGCTTCTTTTTGATTTTGGAGCTACTTTGTGGTAAATATGTACTGCTTTTTGAGAACTGTTTACACTTCTGTGTGATTTTAAAGATCATGAAGTGTTTTTACAGGCAAGAAAACACGTAATGTTTTACCGCTTGTATACAATTCACGATAACTTACCTGTTATTGTTTCTGTCAGAATGCTTTGAGGATTAGGGCTTTCTTTCTGACAAGATTTTGTGTTTTCGATGCTTTACATAAAACGTGACTGTGTGGGGAAGTGTAATTGTGTATGCTACTTGTGAACCAGCTTATCTTCTGACCAGCTGCTTTCAGCAATGCCTACTGGTTTCAGTCCTCTTCCTTGACTGTAGAACAAATACTTTGGCCTGCCTTGCTACCAGCATGGGCTCAGTGCCTCAGTCATCAGTGAGTGAACCTACAGTGGCCAGTTGTCGTTCCTTAGAGCACTCGCAACGCTGGGTTCCTCTGGTGTAGTCCTTTCAGCCATCATGGAGTGGAAGGGTCAGCCATGTCCTGTTTCGCTTTTCTGCTGTCTTCTTTGGCAATGAAATACGCATCTTTTTTGGGTTTGAGAGAACATTCCAGGGGATTCTTCTGGGGGTAGCCAGGAACAAAGACCTTTTAACAGGATAGACGTGCCATCTCCTAGCCTGTCTTCTTCCAGGGTATAACCTACAGAGAAAAAAAAAACAAAAGTTTAGAAATTTATGTGAAGACATGACATTTGTAAAGATGATTTTCTTACCTTGGCCAGGCAATTATTAGAGAGTGTAATCCTTGTACTCAGAAATTCTTACCTGAGGCAATATGAGTAAAGAAATTCCTGAAGAAAATTTGTCATAGGATTCTGACTTAGAGAGAGGGATTCTCCTGTAGATTCCCAAGCCTAAATCCCTGACTCTAAGGAACCTTGTTTCTCACTACCTCCTTTGGAGGAATTTTCTTTTTTCTATGAGTATTTCCAGGACATATTAGCTATTTTTATGGCAGCAAGTGGATGTTCCTGCTGAACTGAGATATAAGTTACAAGTAGATCTACCTCATTCTTCACACATCACTCCCTTTTAGATAGCCTTGTTGGATGTGATTAATGCTGCCTGTAATAATCCTGACTTAAAACCTTCAGTCACCCAAAAGGCAGATAGACTTTATAAAGTACCTCAGACTAAAAACATTTTGTTTTCTCATTGTAGATCAGGCATGCTGCTATTTTTACCTCTTTACCAGCTATAAACAGACTCTTGGTTAACACCAACCTTTCATCTATGGACAAATAAAGCAATGTATTAGATATATTTGCTAGGAGAATTTTCTCTTCTTCCACTTCAGCTTACAGAATTCTTAACAATGAAGCACATATGTGCTAGCCCATTCTTTGTGCAGACAGTTTGAGGGAATTCTGCCACACCACACTTCCTTTAGAGGGTAGTTGCTTTCTGAATTGTGTTGTTTGTAATCTTTCTCAGGAATCAAAACATGCTTTAAAGAGTGTGTATAATTGTGCAGATACTTTGTCTGGGGCTAATGTTACAGTTTTGAGAAAATATGCCTGGGTATGTAACCATAAGTTCTTTGATGAAGTAAAGTCTTACATTTCAAATTCTACTTTAAATAAGTATGATGTTATGTGATCCTATCTGCCTACATTCTGAATGATGGGTTGGAGCCGATCCCTCGGCTCTCCGCACGCTTATGCCAAGCTTAAGTCTCTTATTGGCTGAGCTTACTATATCCCAGGATGCACCACCACCAGTCCCCCAGATCTCATTTGTCCTCTCGTGGGGTCTCGAGCTGGCTGGGCTAAGTAGTTTTAAACTAACTTTTCTGTCAGTTTTTGCTGTTTTGCTCACACAAAGCTGTTTTATGACTATCGCTAACTTTGTGTACGATTTGGATTTGGAATTGTTGTGTGTGATTGGGTTCAGTTTGTTTTCGGGCCCCCCTCCATCCAGGGCCTTCCCGACTGTTAACCTTTATACTCACAGGGTCTCTAGTAATTGTACAAATTGGTTAGAGTTACCTGTTCTTTTACAGGAAGAGTTGGCATTAATTATTACTGTAAGCTTTTCTTATCAGCAGTAAAAATTTAGTGTACTTTCCTGTCAGAGTGACTAGATTTGTGTATCAACATGTCTCAAACCCCTAGGCCTTCGGGCTTTAAAAATGTTCTAAATGTGCTTTTAAGATGTCTGTTACTGATGACCATCTACTTTGTGTTTATTGTTTAGGGGCAAAGCACTTGCAGGAGTCATGCAGCGTATGTCACGCTTTTCCTCAAGGGTCCTCCAGGAGAGGAAAAATAAATTGATTCTCAAAGGGTTGATTAAACCCTCTTTTGAAGAAGCCTTGTCTTCCTCTCCGACTCCTGCCAAAAGAAAGGGCTTCGTTCCGACCAGTCCGCCGGATCCGACTGCCAAGAGACCTAGGCAGGCCTCTCTCCTTCGGCTCCAAGACTTGGGTCGGAGGCGGTCTGCCTCGATGCCTCAGTGCTCGACTCCTCGGCTTCGAGCCGATGGCTGGGGCATCGAGAGGCGGGTCACCTCGGCTCCACTGCTCTCGGGCCGACAAGGGTCGCCACTCAGACACTTCCTCCTCGGGCGCGAAGTCTACCTCGCACCGGATGGAATCTGGTGTGTGTGTTTCCTCGGCGCCGATCCTCATCGAGTCGCCTGAGCCAGTCCCCTAGTCCCTTGGGGCGAGGGAGAGGTCTTCTCGAACCCGTTCTGTTTCCTCTCGGTCTTGAGAATGTCGGATTCTGATATAGACAGGGTGCTCCAAAGACTTTTCCAGTCCCCAGTCTTCCAAAATTTGTTTGGCTCCGACCCAGTTGGCCTCGGGCCGATGACCATGACCCACCCCATTGCCATTCCTCCTCCGACTGCTTGGCTCCGTCGGAGCAGGTGCTCTTGGAGCCGGTGGAGATCTCAGGGTCGGCCCCGACCCTTACTCCAACCGGGCCCCTCGGGTCCGAGTTTGTGTGGACTTCTTCGGCTGGACCCGAGGGTGATGTTTCGGGACCTATGCTTCGGTTCGAGCCTCCCTCGGTGCCGGCTGCGGGACTTCCGTCTACCATCATGGCCCGGAGACCGGACACTCCCAGGATTCTGGGGTCCGGCTTTCAGAGCCATGAGGAGTGCCTTGGCCAAATCCTCTTGACCATCTCTCCGGTTTTACCAGCACCTTCCCTGGGCGTGGAGACTGGGTCTTGGCAGTTCCCCTGTCCGTAGCCAGCGGAGCCCGAGGCCTGAGGTTACCCCAGTGGGGTTCCCTCCTCCTGAGGGTTCTTGGAGTTGTCTTCAGAGGAACCCCAAGGAAGAGATCGTGCAAGAGGAAGCACGTGGACTCCCGAGTCTATTACATCGGACACTGATATGGATGATGCGGAGGGGTCCCCTAAGTCGTCCTCGGATGATGTCTCCTTTGCAGACATCTTAGAGATCCTCAAACAACAGGCGGCTGGATGTCCAAACCCCTCTGCGGACGAATCAGTGCTCCTCAAGGCCTTTGGGGCTCAGCCTCCGCCTCCTGGGTGTCTCCGCCCTTGACGAGCTTCTGGATTTAGTTTGTCGGTGGGAACACCGGATACCGTGGAACCAGTCCCTTCTCGTCCAAACAAATTCTTATCTGCTCCCCGAGAAGGAGTTCCTTACTAAAGGCGTGGCTGTAGATGCCATGGTGGTGGCATCTGCTACACAACAGGGCGTGGCAGAGGCTTCAACGTCCATCCATCCTCCTAATAAGGAGTCTAGGAGTATGGATAGGCGGGAAGCGCACCCTGACTTCAGCGGCCTTTACCTTAAGGTCTCTGAATTATTTGGCACATTTTACCAGGCTTCAGAGGGATCTGGTCAAGGAGTTGTCAGACTCCTCTCGGGTAACCTACCTGAGCAGCTAGCCCAGTCCGTTAGCTCTCAGTTGGCTATCCTTCGTCAATTGCTAACTTCGTCCATGAGGCTCATTTCCTATGCGGCAAGAAGGGTAGCAAGCGACAGGCACAGGCGTGGCTCTCGTGAGACAAGCCTGGCTCCGCTTGTGTCAGTTCTTGGAGGCCTTCAAGTCTTCCTTCGCCGACGCTCCCTTTGATGGGTCTCATTGTTTGGACCCAAGGTGAAAGACACCCTTACCGCTGTGAGCAAGAGGGAAAGCGTTATCTGCCGTAGGGGCCCGTTATTCCACTCCCTTTCGGCCTTACCCCAAGGCCAAAGGAGGAAAATGTGGTTCGAAAATCTGCAAGTTTTTCTCCCAACAGCAGGAAGATTCCCGTCCAGAGGCAGAGGGCGGAAATTTTTCAGGGAGACGCCGTCCCAGAGGCGGCAGAGGGCCCGCAATTCTGGAGACAGCGAGTCCTTTCGTGGCTCTTCAGCCTCCCACACGACATGAGGGATTGCCCGGCTGTGCTGCTCGAGCCAGTCGGGTGTCGTTGCCAAGCACCTAAAAGCCTGGGAGTCAATCACTCAGGACAGATGGGTGCTTGGATAATTGCCGGAGGTTACACCATCCCATTCAAATACTCACCCTCCGTCCAAGAGAATCCCGGACCCACCACCCAGTCAAAGGGAAATAGCAGCCAGAAGCTTCAAAGCTGCTAGAAAAAGGAGTCATCAACCGGTCCCCACAGACCAAATCGGATCAGGAAATTACCCCAGGTTCTTTTTAGTGCCAAAAAACAGAGGGGACCTGGGGCCAATATGGGATCTCAGCAGCCTGAACCTATCCGTCCACGAAATCCAAATTCGAATGGTCACGTTGCAATCCATTCTCCGTTGTTGGAGAAGGATGTTTGGATGTGCTCCATAGACCTCAAGGGCGCCTATTATCACATACCGATACATCAGGCGTCCAGAAGGTATCTGCGCTTCAGCCTGGGAGCCAGTCATTACCAATTTTGTGCTCTGCCCTTTGGTCTCACCACAGCCCCCAGGGTGTTCACCAAGTGTTTGGCAGTAGTGACGGCTCACCTGAGGAGTCTTGGATTCCAAGTGTTTCCCTATCTCGACGACTGGCTCCTGACTGCCACCACCAGGCATCTACTTATGGACAACCTCAAAGCCACCATCTCCTGGGTGTTTCCCTAGGGATTACATTCAATTGGTCAAAGTCTGTCTTGCTGCCCTCTCAGCATAAAGTTTATAGGAGCAGAGATAGACTCAAGATTGATGCGCGTCTTTCTTCCTGCGAGAGGATCCGAATTTTACAGGGCCAAGTTCAAGCTCTGATCTCGAGATCCAAAGCCCCAGCCAGGATGGTCCTACAGGTTCTAGGCTCAATGTCTGCCACGGTACTTTTAGTTCCTCTAGCAAGGTTACACATGAGGATTCTTCAGTGGCTCTTGTCAACTCAATGGTCCTTTCAAGATCTTCCCCTCAATCATCACATCATGATTACGGATATATGCAAAAGGGACCTTCGCTGGTGGCTTCAGACATCCAATTTGGATCAGGGAAATCCCTTTGTTCTCCCCCCTCCAGTGGTTACCCTGACGACAGATGCCTCCCAGATAGGGTGGGGGGGGCATTGTCTGGGCAGGCTAGTTCAGGGCTCCTGGCTTCGGAAAGCTCTTCTCCACATCAACGTGCTGGAGATGAGGGCTGTACTTCTATCCCTACAGGCCTTACACAAGTTTCTTCCTCAGGGCATCATCGCCATCCACACAGACAACATGTCGGTGGTTTGGTATCTGAACAAACAAGGAGGGACCAGATCGTATCCCCTTTGCAGAGAGGCCATGAGAGTGTGGGAATGGGCTGTAGCTACCAACCGCTTCTTGGTAGCGACCCACATCGGGAAAGTCAAATGTATTGGCGGACAAATTAAGCAGGACAATTCTCTCTCCTCACGAATGGTCTCTAAACCGCACAGTAGCAGCCCAGGTTTTCAAGAGATGGGTGCCCGTGCTGCGACCTATTTGCGACTCCACAAAACACCAAGTGCCAAAGGTTCTTCTCCTTGATTCCACATCAGGAAGTACCAGCTATGGATGCTCTAGCACAACCTTGGCCAACAGGGTTGCTTTATGCTTTTCCTCCAATTCCACTCCTTCCCAAAGTTATTCAAAAAGCTTCTCAGCTAGGGTCTTCGATGATTCTGATTGCCCCATACTGGCCTCGTCAGATATGGTTTCCTTACCTGAAAAAGCATACAGTGGACGATCCGTGGACCTTAGACCTGATCCCGGATTTGCTAATCCATCAGTCGGGACATTGGCATCAGTCCCTTCAATCTCTGAAATTGACAGCTTGGCTCCTCCACTTCCAACCTTAGTTAGAAGTCACACACTAGACCGGAAGTTGTTCACATTTTATCTTCCGCCCACAAACCCACCACTAACAAATTGTACCTCAGTAAGTGGAAGAGGTTTGCTATCTGGGCTCAACTCAAGGGCTTAGACCCTATCACTGCTCCTGTCCCAGAGGTTTTGAAATTCTTAACATCCCTATTTAATCAGGGATCTTCTGTCTCAACTATTAAAGTTCAACTAGCTGCTATCTCTAAATTCCATGAATCCACGGATCCTCCTTTGATGAGCAGCAGACTATGCAAGCATTCATTAAAGGTGCGAGCCTGTTAAGACCACCAGTTTTTCATCCTGCACCTCCGTGGGATCTTGATTTGGTGCTGCGTGCATTAACATCTCCCCCTTTTGAACCGGCTGCTACATGCGAATTAAAATATCTGTCATGGAAAACGGCATTCTTAGTGGCTATTACTTGACTAGAAGAGTCTCAGAGCTTCAAGCCCTGTCTATTAAACCACCGTATTTGATTTTCCACAAAGATAGAGTATCACTTAGGCCTAATCCATCCTTTGTCCCAAAGGTCTGCTCTAGTTTCTGTCTTCAACAATCTCTAGAACTACCAGTTTTCTTTCCAAAATTCTCTAATGAAGCAGAATACACTCTCCATAAATTGGATGTTCACAGGCAATTACGCTTCTATTTAGACAGGACTCAGCAACCGTAAGTCAGACCAGTTGTTTGTGTCCTTCTCAGATAATAAATTGGGCCAAACCATCACAAAGCTACAATCTCAAAATGGATCAGAGATTGCATAACTCAGGCCTATTCTTCTTGAATAAGCAACTTGCATCATCTATCAAAGCTCATTCTACCAGAGCTATGGCTACTTCTATAGCTTTTCATTCCAAGCTCGCTATTTGAAATTTGTGCTGCGGCTACTTGGTCCAACCGCACACTTTCATTTCCACTACAAATTGGATGTCTCATCTAAAGGAACAGCTTCATTTGGTTCCACGGTACTCAGTACTGTTTTCCAGTGAGCGTCCCAGGATTCAGGTGCTAGGGGCTGTCCCATCATTCAGAATGTAGGCGAGATAGGATCACATAACATCTTTTAGTTATGTACTCACCATAACTTCAGATGTTTGGGATCCATCTCGCTACATTCCTGATACCACCCTCCTTCCCCTGCCTTGCAGATCAGAAGAGATTGAACGGTTTTGAGCTCCACTGTTTTTATCTTGTTTCATCTGACGATGTTATATAAGCAGGGTATGCATGTGTGCATGTATGCGGACAAACTAGATCTGGGGGACTGGTGGTGGTGCATCCTGGGATATAGTAAGCTCAGCCAATAAGAGACTTCGCTCTTTGGCATAGCGTGCAGTCGGAGCCGAGGGATCGGCTCCGAACCCATCATTCAGAATGTAGGCGAGATGGATCCCAAACATCTGAAGTTATGGTGAGTACATAACTAAAAGTTTTGTCTGACCCTTCTGCTACTTAGGTTCTTGAACAAATTTATGAAAGAGGGAAATTACTTCAGAATATCTGATTTTTCACCCCCTTTACAAATCCTCCAAATTCCTTTTTCCTTCTAAAAAGCAAAACAAGCAATTCTACCTCCTCAAGGCACAAAAAAAAAAAAAGAGAGAGAGAGATGGAAGGAAACAACAAGAACAAAGGCCATTTTCAAAAAAGGACAGTCTAATGCTTCGTGAAAACTATGCTAGCATTCTATTCCCAACACCTCCAGTCCCTATCTTTCTAAATCTGTCTCAGAAAATGGTTCTTTATATTCCCCTTTGGAAACAGATTATTTGGACTTTGGGTATTAAAGATGGTTAAGGAGGCTTGTAGTTGCCACTGGATACAAATAAGTCCTTTCAGTAGAATTTCTTCCCACTCACCAGACCAAACAGCTTTTTCTACAGGTTCTTAGACACTTAATCACTTCTAGGAGTCATAAAACCAGTGCAAAGGCTTCTATTCCTGAATGTTTCTGATTCCAAAGAAAGAGCTTTCATGAAGACCAGTTCTTGTTTTTTTCCTTTCTCAATCTGTATGTGAAAGCACCACATTTCAAAATGTTGACCCTTCAGACTCTGCTACCCCTCATTTCTCCTCTGAGTGCCATGGAGACATCAGATAAAAAGGATGCTTATTATCACATTCCTAAAGCCATAGACTTCAATTTCTCAGATTTTGTGTGTCTAGGTCATGTTATCAGTTGTCTGCAATACCCTTTGGATTATCCTCCGCTCCAAAGGTGTTTACAAAGTATTTAGCTCCAGTGATAGCTGACTGCCGACTGTAGAACATTCACATATTTCCTTATTTAGGCAACTTGCTTATCCTTGCAGTGTCTATTCCTAGATGTCGAGAGCACTTAACATGGGTTATGTTTCTTCTGACCAATCTGAGGGTCCTAGGTTCATGGTTTCTATGATTCTCATGATTCTTCTCATCAGGTTGCACATGAGAAAAAATGCAATGGTTTCTAAAAACACATGGACACAGTATTTGCATCCCCTAGAATATCAGATTCCAATTTTGGATATTATCAGAAAGGAACTGCACCGGAGGAGACAGCTAATGGAATTAATTACAGGTCGTCCCCTTTTCTCCTCTGACTCCAGGTCAGTTAGTTATAACAGACATCTCATATTTTGCTTGGGGAGCAGTTTCTGCAGGTGTTAAGGTGCAAGGCATGCAAAACTCTTTAAATAAGCCAAAGCACATAAATGTCAGAGAGAATGATCCATACCTTAAATTCTCATCTGTGATCCTTGGCACCTATACAGGTGATTATGTAACACATCGCCATGGTGTTGTCTGTAAATATGTAGGCACCAGGTCATACTCTCTATGCAGGCTGGCTATGATGGCTTGGGAGATAGCTCTACAGCACTCCTTAACTCTCTCTCCAAGCATCTTATATTCAGTCAGAGCAAAATGTAGAGGCACACAAGCTGAGCAGCACCAGCACAGACCCTCATGATTGGAAGTTGAATGAGGTAGTCTTCCAGGAATTGATCTACTTATGAGGAACACCTCAAATAGATTCATTTGCTTCCTTTCAAAACAGAAAACTGAACAAATTCTGCACCAAGTATCCTTGAAAGCAAGCCTGGAAATAGATGCAGTTTCATAATTTCCTGTATGCATTTCCATTTCCAGTGATATCCAGGGTAATTCTGAAGATTCAGAAGATGAGCTCCTTTTGGCCCTGGCAACATTGGTTCTCCTTTCTTATAGAACTGGCTAAGGGCAATTACCCCAAGCCTTCTCACAGACTGGACTTACACAGAACAAGGGGAGTTTGACAACCCGAGTCTGAAAAAATTTCATCTGCCCGAATGATTCAGTTTTGTTTCCTTTTAAGCACCTCTGTCATGAAGATTTGCAGCAGGTATTAAAGGAGGCAGGAAAGCCTGTTACTAGGAAATCTTACATTAGTGAAGTGGAAAAGAATGTCTAGTTCATTCATAGCCAATAACCAGGCACCCATCAGTGATTATATATTATTGGTTCTGAAATATTTGTGTGACTTACTTTCCTCTGGCCTTTCTCATTCCTCAGTTAAGGTACATTTTGCAGCCATTTCAGGAGGTCTGCTCATGGATCCTCCTCTCTTGCCTCTATTTTAGCTAAAACAGTTTCTCAAGGGGGTTTTACATCTTAGACCTCCTAGAAAACAGGTGGCCCCTTCTTTAGATCTTAATTTTGTGCTGAAAAAGTTATCTGTATTACTGATACTTAAACAACTCCTAAGTAGCTGCACTCTATTATCTATAAAATAATCAGTTTATCAGGTGACCCGACTTGCTCACTACAGTTTATTTCCACTCTTTACTAACTACAGCCGAGGAGCACTCTGTTCGAGTGCTGGTTATTTAGATTGTTTTTTCTCAGCCCTGATACTCCAGTGGGGTTCAGCCCACTCCACCTTTGCTAATGCTCTGTCTTATTCTGCTCCTCCATCCTGCCCCTAAATTCTACCCACCCCTTCTTACTTTCACTTTATATTCTTCTAGCTACTCCAACCACTCTCTATCAGCCGACCAAATTTTCTTGCACTTTTCTCTCTGTTTTCTTACTCATTCACCCCCCTATTGCTTTGTTATCAAGCAGAACCACCTCCTAACTTTAACAATTTGAAGCTCCTTCTATACACCTTACAGTACCCTTAACTAAATAGCCAATCACAACTAATTATTAGTCAGCGCTACCCACATTCCACTGCATTAAGCTCTCACAGCAACTTATCTTTCTCTCTCTCCCCCAATCCAAAATTTCTCATAAGCTTTCTAAACTTGTAAACCCTCCTAAATATACCAAACTTTAATTTTCTTCTTCTTAATTGCTATTTTCTCCTCCACAATAAAATACTCCCATCCAAAAGGCTGCTTGTTAAGCTACTGTCGAATATCTCTAGCCCAGCTTCTCTCCTATCAACACTCCTAACAATTTCCAAATCAAACCACTGTTTGGAAATACAAGTTCCTAATGGTTCCTATGCAAAACTTGCTATAATTGCCTCTCTCATTCCAACTGAAACCATCCACTTTTTCAAAAACAACTATATAAAACTTGAACTACAACAACACAAACTGAGCTTTAACCCCCCCAAACCAAATCTAAATGGCCCTACACCCACCCCATTACACTCCAGTATCTTCACTTATTTGGTGACATACATCCAAACCCATGCCCCTCAAGCCAACCTTATCACACTCACTACCCCAATCTACCTACCGCTGACCTACCCCCTCAGAATATCTCCGGCCTCCACCTATACACAGCAAACCTAAGAAGCATTTATAATAAATTAGCAGAGCTACATGCCTGGATAGTCAGTACTGTCCTGATATCCTACTAGTCACCGAAACATGGCTAAAACAAATAACTAAACAAGAGGAAGTCCTACCTCCAGGTTATAACATTGAATAACTAAACCAGAGGAAGTCCTACCTCCAGGTTATAACATTGAATAACTAAACCAGAAGAAGTCCTACCTCCAGGTTATAACATTGTAAGACAAGCGAGGAAAGGTGTGAGGGGTAGCCATCTTCAAAAGGACCTCAGTATGTTTATCTCTCACATTACCACCCTCACAATTAAAAATACTGAGATCTTAATAGCATCCTTTAAACTAAATACACACCAAAGCTTGTATATCACAGTGATATACATACCTCCTGGTGACAATATTGAAACTGCAGAAGAATTTTTCTCCTGGGCCTTATTCAACACACTTCAAGAAACCATCATACTAGGTGATATTAATATGTATTGGCAAACCACAGAAAATGACATCCATAATAATGCCATCAATGTATATGTCTTCACCCAACTTACCTCAACCCTCACCCGACAGAAGAAATCAACAAACAAGGCAACCACAATGAAATGGATACCAACAAGTTAAAAACATTACCACAGCTGGCACCTTTCCAAAGACCTTAGTTGCCATCTTACATCTTGTCTATAAGAGACAAAACATCCCTAAAAAATAACACCGATATAATAATCTGGTGAAAAAACCACCCTTGCAGGTCCAGCGCCTTTAAACTCCTGGATTCAGATAAATGTGTGCAAAGTCCTTTATAATCCACAGGTTATGTTTTAACAAGAATGCCAATAAACGAAAAAAACAAATTGAAATTTTTTGTTTTTTGAATTTTTACCGATATAATAATGCATGTAACCTCTCTTCCTTCCAGGTTGATTCTTTCATCTCCAGCCTGGAATCAGTCAACTGGAAGTCCTTCAAACAATCCACCTAGATGAAGCTGTTGTCCCATTCAACTCATGTATCAGCATTCCGAACATCTATGCTCCCATCAGATCTTAGTGAATTAAAAATAAAACCACTCCCTGTATATAAAAAGAGACTAAATGACAAAGCCAGACAAATTCTGGAAAACATGGAAGATAAACAAAAACATACCTGATAAGCAGCTATACAGCTGAGAAATGTAACTAAAAACAAGATTAGAACTGACAAAAAGAACTACTGTACTAGACTACAAATTGAGAAGCAGAAAAATGCCAAGGCATTCTGGGCTGCTATTAACCATTTACTAAACACAGGCCAAGTCTCTCAACCCACACCATGCATAATACCACACAAATAATATCACTAACCAACTTAACTCACATTTTAATCAATCAGTAACCTCTCTTATCAGCATCCTGTCCATGCCTGACAAAACTCTTCCCCAAGAACCACAAAATAACAATAAAAGCTTCACATTTCAACTAGTACCCATTTCCACTGTCAAGAAGCTTCTCCTTAAACTAAAACTTACTAACATTGCCTCTGATAACCTACAAGGAAAATGTATCAAACTAGTAGCAGAAACCTTAGCCTACCTCATATCAATCCTAATAAACCAGTCCATTAAGGAATAACATATATCTTATCATTGCAAGAAGAAGGAAAATCAAACAACTACATAAAACAGGTAATAAAACATCAGAAATTAGAGGCCCTCTGCAGAATCAAACCAAACCTGACACACAAAGATAGAATAACCATTGCATCTACTTTCCTACTCTCTGCTCTTCTCTATGCTGCCCCATACTTATCATCCTGAAATCCTCCCTACTCTCCTAATTGGCCAGTGATATAATGAAACAAACTCCTCATTGGCCAGTGCTATAATGAAATGGTAAATGTTGCTTCAAATCATAGCTGTAGAACCCACCACCTTATACCACTAAAATAACATTGACGTTTCACTCACACTACAGTCAGTAGTTACCCACAGACTTGTATAACACCATGATAAATGTCCAAACCGAAACAACATAATAAATACTTTATATCCCTAGTAGTAGTTAAATACTAGTCCACCTGGGGATGCAGTCTTCCCTATACCTGCTAAAAAAATCTGGAAGACTTTACACCTTTCAGGTAGGCTAATGATGACATGCTTTAAAGCTTTAAGCATAGCCATTCCAACTGACAAGGACAAGTTGGTATGCTTGATAAGTGTAATCAGGATCTTGGGAGATGAAACATTTACAGGCTACCTATGTCCATTAGAGATAAAGGTGCCAAACCAGCGATGAATTTCCTGTTCCTCATCCAATTGTCCAAGTAACAGTTTAATTGGGTTAAGGAGGAACTCTGCTTCACATGGTTGGGAAGTTTGTTCCAGAGAAGGAATGGTCTCTGGGATACATAGCCATCTCTCCAGCAGGTCCTATTTATATCATGGGCAAGGCTTAAGTCTTTAGAATGGGTAATCCTGGTACTGTTTATTCCCCTCAATGGCCTGTAGGAGACAGGAATACAGGGATATAGGGCCTTGAGGCAGTCTGTACAGAACATGTTACTTACACCTGTCATTTAGACAATGAGAAAATGCTAACTCTTTCAAAACTCAGCTGAAGCAATACCAATCTGATGCATGGTTATGCTCATGTTCCACTCCTGACTGGCCGTATACCCTGTTTAAGTACAATCCTAATTCTCCCTTTGTCTAACTTTACAAAACTCACTTCTGCCCACACTATATCCTCCATTTATATCATCCTGACTTGCTTTCTATAATTAATTCCACTGTCTGTTACTCTCTAACAAACAAACTTTATTATTATTTTTTTCTTGTTCTATACTAGCCACAATCTTGTAGAGCTTCTTCTATTGTATTTATTAATAAGTTATTGCTAGGTCTTTTTACATTTCTCTCTGTGTATCTACCTTAAGTTTCAATGTCTGTTATGATATGTGTAATATGTCTGAAGTATAACTGACTGTGGAGAGTTTCTCTCTGCTTTTTCTGAAAAAGAGCAAAGTCTTGCCCAGTTGGACCAACCTGGTAAACAAATTCAGTAAATAAATTAATTTGCAACATTTCATCATGCTGATTTATGGTTCATTATATGGAAGAATGTACTTCTTACTCCTCTGACATCTGCAAGAAGAGTACCTGATTTTCAAGCTCTCATGTTGGTTGGACATGTTGAGAGCAAATCCTTGATTTATGTCCATAGATGTTTAATGGTTTACTTTGAATCAAGCCATCAATCTCCCAATGTTCTATCCAGATTCTCAGAACCAGGGAGAAAGGATTCTACTTACTCTGGATACGCAGAAGTAGCTCAGGAACTATCTTGACAGAATCGAGTCCTTTAGAATAGCAGGTCAGTTCTTTATTTGTTATGAATGGACAAATGAGGAACAGTCAGTTTCAAAACAGACTATTTCAAGATGGCTGTTCTCAGCTATCATCTTTTATTATCCCCACCATGGTAAATCGATTTCAGGCGGTATTGTTGGACGTTTTACTACAGCGTTGACATCTTCAGTGTCAGGTAGTAAAGGAGTGGACTCTAAAAGCATTTTAGCAGCAGCGACATTGGTCCTGTGTCACAAAACATTACAAACTAGATTCCTTTTCCAGGTACAGGACAGACTTTGCTAGGACCATTCTCCAAGGGCTCCCGGACCCTTATTGTTCTTCCTAAAGGTGGGATAGGCTTTGGTAATCAACCCATATAGCCAAAGGGCTACTGGGGCAGTGAGTGATGAACATAGTATGGTTTTATAAGTTACCAGTAGATGGTTATATTCCTCAATGCTGTAGTGGCCTTTTGGCTATATGAGTTGCATCTTGCCAAGAACACAACAACTGACCAGCTGCTACACCTTCACTCTAACTGCTGATTAGACAGCCTATTGGAGGGAAATAATCAGTCAAACAAAAGAAATCCTTAGGACTTCAGATGCTAAGGATGAGTAAACTCTCCTTCTCTTTGTGTAGGCAAGAAAATCCTGACTTTTCTTCACTCTGACTTCTGATTTCCCTCCAGTGAACTGTTGAACATCTACTATTACGGTAGGTGCAACATACACAACTGTACTTTTCTGTTATATCCATTTCCTGCAGTTTGCTCATAAGCCCTATGTGTAGGACAGAGCTGAATTTTGATAAAGTCCAGGAAGAAAACCTCAGCTAAGAGCCTTTAGACCACTTCTTCTGATAACCTAAGCATAACACTGGATTACAGTGGACCAACATGATTGTTTAACTAGGCCCTTAAGTTGATCTTATCCAGGAATTTCACCTTTCTCTTGGTATCATTTCCATAATCCTCTTGCTATAGATGTCAGTCTCACTTACCCATAGTTTTCGTGGGTCAGCCCTAGTCCCAGCTTTATGCAGTGACACTGATGTAACCTGTGCTGGTATTTGAGGATCTTCACTTTTGTTAGCAATCTGCTGAACCTCTCCATTAAGATTTCTGGTAACACACTGGTAAGATTTTAACAATCTTGTTGGAGGAGTATTTCTGCTTGTACTTTTTGTCCTCTCCGAAAGGCTGTAACTCTCTTTCCCTTCTCTTCTAGATAACTGCTTCATTTTCCCTTCTTTCTCTGCTATGCCCCCCCTTTTCCCTTCTTGATTTTTCTTTACAGTAGAGAGTCAGTTATCTGAAATGTCAAGTATCTGAACCAGCCTTCCAAAGTTTTCTGGTAGGAAAAATCATAGTCTGAATATGTAAACATTATATATATTCCCTTGCCAGCTCATGTGTGAAAAATATTCTTTATTGTCCACTGAAATCACGAATGGTTGAAATGTGTATTCCTGCATGCAGAGGAAAACAAGATTTTAGAATTTTTTTTAATGCGGTTCAGTTATATGTTTGATTATCCAAACAGTTTCATTATCCAAACTACCCTAATCCAATTAGTTTGGATAATCGAGACTCCACTGTACTTGGATTTGGAGGTAAATAAATAATTTAGTATTTTGTCTCTTTTCTGTTTTTGTATTCCTTACCCCTCTTCATTTACTTGATTAGCAGGTTTAATCAAAGTTTGGTACTGAGGAGATAGGAAGGCTTTATAGACAACACACTGAAGTTGAATATAGCATTGAGTGCTGTGAATATGTATAGCACAAGGTTGAAGTAGCGGTGACTGAGGTCTGTCTTGAACCTTATGGCTGTAGTCTTAGTAAACATCTACTTTTGCCTTTCAAACACTCCTTAAAAACACACTTTATCTAAATTGTGTCACGTGGTTACACCACATTACATTAACCTTTCTACTGACCATTTTCATAGTGCAACCAGAAGCGTAAATGCTTTCTTTTGTGCGTTATTTTCCCAGTACAAATTAAGAAGTGATTATTAACTAAATATTCAGAGTAGGTTTTAAAAATGACGGATATGAATTTAAATAAACAGATGTTGGCAAGGAACATGTTATTGTTTATAATGGAGTTGCTAATCTGAGCTGTGGTCTGTTTTATTTATAATAACCTCCTTGTGAGCCAGTCTCTTCCAGGCAGTAAGCTTTTCTGTTTATAAGACATTACTACCTAAAGCCTGGAACACAGAATATATGCCCTGCAGTAATGTGATCAAGGTTTAACAATATAATATTCTTAGATGGGTATCAATTATATAGTTAACTAGTTAGAGACTGAAACTCAGACTTGGCTATAATCCAAAGCTTTTTCGTAGTAAAAGAAGTGAATGTGTGCTTTATATAGCAAACTGCATTGTAAGAAGTAAGGCCATGTTTCCCTATGTTTACTGGGGTGGGGATTACTTGCCCTTGCAAGGTAGCCTGATTCTGCAATTAAAAAAACATTGATGCCTATTGTCCCATTTCAAAACGAGAATAGACTTTTCAACCTAAGCTATTTCAAACAACTGCAGATGCACAGTGCTAAATCCTAATTGAAATCAGACTTGAAAGATAATTGGGTAGGGGGTCTTTCCATGATTTCACTTAAAAATTGTGAAGCATTTTGGGAATACTGAAAGAAGAAGTTTTCTAAAGTTATTGAAAATAAACATTTTATTAGGTATTTTTTATTGCATGAGTCACAGACTGACTAAATGGAATGCTTGATTTTGCTTCAAGGAACACAAAGCAATAGATGGAATTCTTGAGTGCATCCTTCAAATGCTGTCTCTCATATCTTTTAAATTTAAATTTATGACCCCTGTTAATAACCCTATGTTGGGGCTAAAGGCACACATACACCTAGGATCCAGACCTCTTTTCACAACGTCATATAATTCAGATCTCCTAACATTCAGCAGTGTAAATTTCCCTTCTTTGATGCTGAAAAGCTATAGATGTTTTAAGTTTGACTAGAGTCACAAAATCACTAGCTTGGGCCATCACAGAAGGTGCCTTTCCTTTTCAGGGACCAGATGGCATTAATAATCTCATTGATGAATCGTTAGGATGAAACAGTCTGAAGCAGTGAAGTTAAGAGCTGCCATCGTTATCTACTGTTTAAGAGTAATGGTGGTGCTCACCGTGCAAGCTTATCTTCTGATCCTAAATAAGAGAAAGACACAAGCTAAGAGAGATGGAGTCCAGAGATAAGCAAGGGCCTGATCTGATAATGTCTTGATGTCCACTTTGGCTATATAGAAGATTTGATTCCTCTTTAGTGGCATTGTTACCGTCTACTGAGGTGCCATTGTCAAGAGGCTGCAGATGTACATGAAGTTGTCCATAAATGTTACTATCATCTGCTCCTGAGATCAAGGCTTTAAGCACCAGTGGCCTCCATTTTCTGTTCCTAAGATCAAGGTTTCCTGTGTGTCACATGATTCCAAAGGCTGTAGGTGTCACATGCCTCCATCATCTGTTCCTTGGATCAAATCTCTAGGTCTCGCATGCCATCATGGACTGCTGCTCCTTGGATCAAGGATCTAAGTGTCATGTGCCTCCATCACCTACTCTCTGCATCAAGGCTGCAGGTGTCAATGCTGAACATTCTCACTTGTATAATCAGGCGGATACGTCAGTCTCATGAAGAGAGGTGCCACAAGTCCACCTGCCATGCCTCTGGGTCTGATCTTGTGCCCAGCAGACTTCACTCCCTTCTTGCACTTTTAAGCAATGAATTACTCATCAGTAAGGGTTTAGTTGATCCCCAGGGCTTTACTGACCCCATCATCAATACTTTCATTCTTCATTCCCACTTTGGATGGTTTATTATGTGGTATGTCACAGGTCCAGTATGGGAGTACTCAGTACTACAGTTCAGTTCACTGGCAGTGCTAGGATGTTTGCAGGCTTCTCATGATTCAAATCTTCTCCACTGTAGGCCTCACAGCTGCATAATGGCTGTTGTTGCTCAACTAAACTACTTATGGTACCCCAACAGGGGAAATTCACAGGGCTTGGACCTTTAGGTCTGAGTCAGCAAATACCTTATTGATCTACTTTAAATTTTCATCCATTCCTGATTCAGGTGTTACAGATATCTGTGTGTTTGAAATTAATAGACAATGAGTCTTCCTCCCTCTTCTGGAGGAACCACAAGGATTGTAAAATCCACACAAAACTGTAGTTCATTTCTTTGTATTTCCTCTCAAAACATTCTGTACAGGCAACTGATAAAGAAGGAAGACGGACCCCTGTTATTCTACCTACTCTCAACCCATTAACAGGATTATCATATTTACTTTTTTCTAACACCCTAATTTGGATTACTCAGCAGTCAAAATATTGATTAGGAATTTTTCAGCTGATCTTATAATTTTCTTTGTCAGCCATTAATTTTAAAAACCCTTGCACCTGGCCATTCTTGAAATGGACAAAGATCAAACATCCACATAAAAGTTTGGCAAGTAGATTTATTCTTCTGCATCTTGGATTCCAAAGCCCTAAATTTCCTGCTGTAGTTTCAGTCCTCATTTGTGAGCCAGGCCTTGAAAAATTTGTAACCCCTTCCTGACACTACGAAACATGAGGGTCTGTTAAAAGCCATTACCAACACTGAGAAACATGAGGGTCAGAGAAAAGTATTTACCAATAACGAAAAATATGAGGATAACTTAAAAGCACTTAACAACACTGAGAAACACTGGGGCCTGTTAAAAGGCCTTGCCAACACTGAGAAACACGGGGGTTTGATAGAAGGCCTTAACAACCCTGAGAAACATGAGAGTCAGATACAAAGCACTTAACACTGAGAAACACGAAGGTCAATTAAAACAGTTACCAACAGTGAGAAACATTAGGGTTTGTTAAAAGCAGTTACCAATAGAAACACGGGGACCTGTTAAAAGTACTTGCCAACACTGGGTCTGTTAGAAGTACTTTCCAGCACTGAGAAATATGAGAGCCTGTTAAAGCCTTTTTTCAACACTGGGAAACATTCTGCTCCTCTTTCAGGGCTTTTCAATGGTATCAGTAGACATGATGGGTATGTGCTAGTGTACCATTATTCAGGAATCACACAGGGTTTCTGCACTTTGCTTTAGGTTGCTGCATTTCACATACATGTGCTTTTCTCTGCCCTTTATGTCTTCCTCATTGTTCCAGCCCTGCTTACAGAGGTCTGGTGGTGGGTGCAGCCTTGTGTTGTTCCCTTACATGGATAACTACTTGCTAATGGTGCAGCCTTGTGTTGTTCCCTTACTTGGATAACTACCTGCTGCTGGTTCAGTCTTGTCTTGTTCCCTTACTTGGATAACTACCTGCTGCTGGTGCAACCTTGTGTTGTTCCCTTACTTGGATAACTACCTGCTGCAGGTGCAGTCTTGGGTTGTTCCCTTAATTGGATAGTCACCTGCTGCTGGTGCACCCTTGTGTTGTTCCCTTACTTGGATAACTATCTGCTGCTGGTGCACCCTTGTATTGTTCCCTTACTTGGATAACTACCTGCTGGTGCAGCCTTGTGTTGTTCCCTAACTTGGATAACTATCTGCTGCTGGTACAATCTTGTGTTGTTCCCTTAGTTGGATAACTACCTACTGGAGACCTACCCTAACATAGTCAAAGTATGGTTCCAGGTTAGCCATTCACTTAGGTGCAGCATAATAATCATGTATGGTTTTAAAGCAATAAAATCCATTTTATGATGGTAATTTATGATTTAATCTAAAGCCATACCTTCCTGCCTCCCACTAAGGAGGACTTGAAACTTGGGGATCTGGCATTCTGGATGGCACCATAAAGATGCATAAAGATAGATGGTAGTATCAAAAGATGAGTACATTTTTATCTTTCTGTCATTTGGGTTGAAAGTGGAACTGATGCCTTTTACTGTCCCTTGGTCAACCTCTGTTTGTAGATACTAAACAAGGCAGTTTTCTGACAGTACCTGTGAGGCATCACTCCCTCCAGAATTTGTTCATGAATTTTGGACCCTTTCCACAAAATTAGGACTTGTTGGCTTTGTGCCTTAACCTAGAGAATGGCTTTTCATTTTATTTTATTTTCTCCCAGACACAGTTATATCAAATATATTCCCAAATTGATGGGGTAACTTCTTTGGGTCCACATCGGTCTACTGCTTTTGAAGATCTATGTAGAACATATTAAAATCATTGAACTGTATGCAATGCTATTAGTTTTAAGGACATTATGGTCTTGAAACCAGATCATTTTACTAATGATAGCAGATATTCTGAAGGTAGTATGTTACCTGAACAAATGGGAGGGAGACGTCCTAATGCCTCTGCTGGAAAGTGATGTGAAGTTGAGGTTGAACCATCACTCATGGCATTATACTGCTATTGATCCACATCTTAGGACAGTGAATGAACTAACAGAACGCATAAGTCATGGATTGAGGCCCCTTCATAGATGTTTTCACTTCATACTGTGCAGGTTTTGCTCTAAATGTGACCAGTTCGGTAAATGAGTTGTTTATTGTTCATGATGATAGTCCTGCCGAAGCTTCACTCCTTCCAGGATCATAGAGTGGAATGGATGCGTTCAGAGTAGTGGACAGAAGGGTTGTTTTTCAGACTTTTAATTATTTATCTCATCCATTCTCCTAAACAGTGGTGAAGTTCCCTGTGGAAAGTCTAAAGTTTACTCTTATTTCCCATGATGGTTCAGCAGACCTTGATTTCAGAAACTTCAAAATCTGATATCTCCAAAGATATTTGCGGTGCAAGCACTGTTTGTTCTGGTGGTGTCACAGGATGACCTCCTTCACCTCAGGCACTGCTGATGATATAGTTCGTGGTCAGTTTCTTGATTGCCCAGGAAAATCTTAGAGGTTGTATTGTTTGGTAAGAAATCCTTCAGTTATGGCACCTACTTAGACTATATATATATATATATATATATATATATATATATATATATAGATATATATATGGATCTACTACTTATACTTGAATGCTAACTTCACCGAACATTAATCAACTGAACGGAAACCAACGAAAGTACATAAAATCGAAAACACATTACATCGACTTTCAAAATCACCGAAACTTACATATAATAAACCACCGAAATTTGCACATAATATTTTAATATGCATCCCATCTTTGTCACTGCTTCCCGTATGTAATTGTCAGTTCACACTTAAACTGCAGACAACGCTAATTACGAAGTACTAATGTACTGAATCAATATGGCGGATATGTGTAGGTTAGCACCTGGAGTACTGGGTCAAGTGTATAGAACTGAAATATCTCAGCGAGGAGGTGAAATACTGGTATTGGATGGGTATGTACACCAGTTGGAAAAGAAAAGTAAGACTCGTAAATATTGGAACTGTAAATACAAAGTAACAGGTAAATGCAAAGGTAGAGCTATTACCATTCCGGTACCTACTGGTGAGGAGCTTGTTAAATGTATTGAGCATTGCCATGCAGGTGAACCACAAGAGGTGGAGAAGTATTGTATTACAAATTAATTAAGGAAGAGGGCAGCCTTATCTAGAGATACAGCACGTGTAATAGTGGACGACTCTGTAGCGTCCACATCCTTAGACTATGCACCGTACTTGCCAAACAGGCATAGTATGTTACAGAGCATTAGGCGTGTTTGTTGCAAAGGTAGACCTGCTCCACAATTGCAAAACATAGGTTTAATAATGTAGATGTTACACAGTTTCCACTTAAGAACGGGACATTTCTAAAACGGAGCTGTGAAGAAGGAACCACTAACATTAAAGTATTAGTTTTAACTACAGAGAAAAATTTGCATGATTTAAGTACTAATATAATCTGGTTAATGGACGGAACATACTTTAAGAGAGGGTCAGAATGCCAGCAGTTATATACAGTGCATAGTGTTGTACAATATGGAGCATATAGCAGAAGTCTACCATTGCTTTATTGCTTCATGAATAAAAAGTCATACCGTGCATATAACTTAATGTGAAGATGTATTTTTGATCTGTTTAATGAACTAAGCTTAAATGTGCAGATTTCTTACATTCTATGTGATTATGAACCAGCTGCCATTCAAAGTGTAAACCGTAATGTCAATGCAGTCTGTAAAGGGTGTTTCTTCCATTTTGGAAGAAATATTTGGAGAAAGATTCAGGGTTTAGGGCTTACTTCAATGTATAACTCCGACATCCACTTTCAGCAATGTGTAAAACAGTTGACAGCCTTAGCGTTCCTTCCTGAGGACGAAGTTGTCGAAACATTTAACATTTTGAAGGAGCAATTTCTTGTTGTAGGGAAACCTCTGTTAAAATACTTTGAAGAATGGTATTTGATAGGGAAGCCAAGAAGTCTTACAACTAGATCTACTAGCACTATACGCTTTCCTCCACTATTTCCTATGCAGTTTTGGAACATAAGTGTATTAAATGAGCTGAACCTGCCTAGAACCCAAAACGCTGTTGAGGCATGGCATAGGAGACTGCGTTGTTTAGTTGGTAAACATTTGTTTGACATCTACAGTATACTACAAACTGGGTATCAAGGTGTGATGCCCCACCACTGGTAACAGTAATCAAGGAGCCTCAATCCTCACCAGTAGCACCAGTGGGGGGTGTACATTGGGAGGATGACAAGTACACACACAGTAAAGTGCAATTTCCCTTATTTATTTGTTTTATTTATTTATTTTGCATTTGTTGACTGGGTTTGTCCGGTTGAGCTGATAGCCCTTTTTCAGTGGAGACCTGGGGAGAAAAGCTCCTCAATATTCTACAAATACATTTTTCACATTAAAAAGTATGTAAACAAGAAAACTTTAACAATACTTGAGTTGAAATTAAACAGGAGGAAATATTAAAGTTCTAAGCTGGGAAAAGTAAAATTTTAGAAAATATGTAGGGTGATTGAATTTACATTACATTTACAAAATATGAGCAAAGAAGAAAAGATCTACAATTGTAGATACAACCGGGTATTTGTCACTAGAGAAAAACATACAGAGGTATTCTAAGATGGAGTAGGAGGCAATAATCAAGTTAAGAGGAGGTAGATAGATGGCACTAAAAGTTAAGAGAACCAGTGAAAGGCAGAGTACTAAAAATAGGAGAGGATGACAGTTTAAGGGGGGTGAGTACAGTGACATATCCAGTGGCTTCTTAGATAGTCTTTGGCAGCTGATTTAAATATATTTGGTTGACTAAGTAATCGTATTTCCAATAGAAGTCTGTTCCAGGAGATGGTAGGGTGGTGGTTGTAGTGGTTTTGACCCATTTTGGTCTTGGGTTTATAGATGTGTGGTAAGTCTTGGTCTGAACTTCTGAGTACCTGGTAGGAGTTTATGAGGAGATAAAAGGAGTCAAGCTGGGACAGAAGGATGGTTGGTATAAGATTGGATAATCTGAAGCTGGGAGAGAAGCTGGTGGGGGTAGTTCCAGCCAGTTTAAGTGTTTTAGAGAGACAGTGATGAGTTCTGCAGCTGTGATTTTCAGCAAATCTAGCCATTTTGTTATAGGTATTCTCTTTAGTTAGGAATGTGGTTTGGAGGTTAGAGAGGATCTGAGAGCTATACATCCGGCTTGGTAGGAGTTAGGCATGAGAAAGGGAGACTTTGGCATTGTTGGATAGAAACTTTTTATTTCTATGTAATAGGCCAAGTTTTTGATGGCTTTTCTTAATACAATTGTTGACATGCAAATCGAATTTCATTTGGTCATCTTTCATGACCCCTAGAAGTTTTATGTAGAGTTCAACTACGACAGGTATATTATCTAGAGAATGGATAGTAAAAGTGGATTTGAGGTTATTCAGGCTTTTAGGAAGAAAAAGTAAGAGTTTAGTCTTTCTAGCATTTAAAATTAGCTGGTTGTTGGAGAGCCAGGTTTCAACAGAGTTGAAGGATTTCTGAGTAACAGAATGTAAGTCAGACAGGGTGTCTGCAATGGTGATGACTGTAGAGTCATCAGCATATTGGATGAGAGTAGACTGAGGGCAGGTGGTAAAGAGTAAATTAGTGAAGATATTTAAGAGTAGTAGCCCTAGAATCGATCCTTGGGGAACACCCATTTTGATGGGGAGAGAGCTGAGAGCCATTTTACTGATTGTAGACAGTCAGAGAGGTGGCTGGAAAACCAGGCCCTGGTAGAGGAGGAGAAACTGAGGTTAGTGAGTTTGTTCAGAAGAAGGCACTGAGACATGGTATCAAATGCTGTAGAGAGGCCTGGGAATAAGCATGACACTATTTTATTGTTGTCTCTGGCCTGAGAAATTCTATTGATGAAGGCTAGTAGGGCAGTAGTGATGCTGTGCTTGGGATGAAAGCCGTGTTGTGTAGGGGTGAGCAGATTGGGTCTAATATTATAACCTGGAATGATTAAACGAGCGAATGCTCTTTAATCAACCCCTTAAAATCAAAAGCACTAAATCCCGAACACACGGAACAGTGATTTTTTTTCCCAGGGGAAAAAAACACTGGACCGTTTTTGGGACTTTGCCATTTCCTCCACTGTGGTGTGATCTCGGAGTTGGTATATTAAAGTAGAGGATGTGGGGGGCGTGATGGTCAAAGCCCCCCACCTTATTTTGTGTTTAGATTTTTTTTTTTTTGCGGAGCAGTGATTTTTCCCTGGGAAAAAAATTGCTGTTCTGTGTGTTTGAGATTTAGTGCTTTTGATTTTAAGAGGTCGATTAAAGACTGTTCGCTCTTTTAATTGTTCGAGGTTATAATATAAACCTGAGCAGATTTTCTTGAAGTAAGTGTTCCATAACTTGCTTATGTATGCGTTTTTCATGTATTTCTGAGAGAGGTGAGGGGATGTCTATAGGTCTGAGTTTGGAGGTTTCAATGGAGCTTCCTCCTTTGTGAATGGGTAGAGTAAAGAATTCTTTCCAGATAGAGGGAAATTTGGATTCTGTGTTGTTCGGTTAATTAGTATAGAAACTGGGAAGACTAGAGAGTCTGCTGCTAGCTGGAGAAAGTGGGGAGGTGGATTGTCTGCAGATGCAGAGCAGGGTTTTAGTTTGTGAAGTAAAGATTTAATATAGCTGGTAGGTATATATTTAAGGGAGGATGTGCTAGTGGGGTCCAGACTTGAAAGGGGGATCTGGAGGAGTTTTAGTATTAGAATTAGAGGTTAATAGGACTTATCAACTTACTGATGGATTCTGTGAAGTAAGAGTTGAAGTTTGATGTAGTTTCAAGGGGTGTGTTTGTAAGTCAGGGACTGGGAGGTGAGGGGTTACTGGGGTGGAGTATTTGATTTATTGCGTGCCAGAATTTCTTGGGATTAGATCTTTGAGAATGAGATGCGTTATTATAGAAGTACTTCTTGTCTTTATTGACTTAATTTTAATAAGTTTTCTGAGTTCTTTACATTTTTGAAGGTGAATGAGGAGGTTAGTTTTTACCCAGGTTGTCCATATTCTATCTCTAGCTTTCATCAAGGAGCTAGTGACATTAGTTAACCAGGGATATGTTAGATTTGACATGTGTTATGCATAGTGGTGCCAATGAGTTAAGTATATTTAGGAAAGTAGAGTTGAATGTGATGACTGCTTCATCTAGAGGGAGGTGGCACAGAGAAGACCAATTTAGTTTGGAGAGGAGAGTATTAAAGGTGTTTGAATTGAAGTTTGATAGATTGTGACATTCAGTGTATCTGTGTGGTCTGCAGGAATGTGAAGAGAATCTAATAACTTTTATTGGAGAGTGATCACTTAGGGAGTCAGGCCGAGTTTTGGGGTGATATTTTTGTGGATCTGAGACTAATGTCCAGTCAATAAGTGAGCTGGAGTTGTAGGACTTATTAGTGTGGGTGGGGGTATGGATTAGCTGGGCGAAGCCATGCAAGTTTAGAGTGGAGTGAGGTGAGCAGTGAGACAGCCATTTTATGTTGACATCTCTTAGAAGGATGGTTTTGTTATATATGTGGTGGGAAAGCCAGGAGAGGATATGTTCTAGAAGGGGGTCATCATCACCAGGGGGTATATAAATGGCTACAACAGTAATTTTAATATGACTTAATTTTAAGGTTGGCAATTAGTAGTTCAGCAGGTAGAAAGGATGGTGTAGGTTTGTCAAGCAATGTGAGTGTAAGATGGTTAGAGTAGATAATGGCCACTCCACCACATTTTCTAATTTGGCGATCAAGTCAGAGCATATTATACCCTGGAGGGAGAAAGTCTTTATCTAAGTTAATGAGTTTTAGCCAAGTTTCAGTAAGGGTAATATTTGGGGAGTGAGATAACATCCAGGCATGGAATTCACTAACTTTGTTCAGTGCAACTCTAATGTTTATTGAGTAAAAAGATAGATTTTGTTTGGGAGGAAGAGGTGTTTGGTGAGTGGGCCTGTTTAGTTATTAATGGGTAGAGAGAGTTAGGGCCAGGGTTTGTATGGACATCACCTGATAGTAGACTTTTAAGGATGGTGTTTACATAGAGGGTTGGATAATAGATGAAATAGAAAGATAAGATTTAATTTTAGGAATTGGGGTTTTTAACAGAAGTAAGGATAAGGAGATTATGAAACAGTGATGAGATAGTGCAAAGGCATTTGAGTGGATAGATGGAGAGGAATATTGAGGTATCAGTCGAATATTATAAGAAGTGAGGAGGTAAAATAATATTATAGGAGGTATGTAGAGAATGGTTAGAAACATGATTGGTTCAGTAGAAGAGGTAAGGGTGAGCAAGAGGGGAAGGAGATATTTGAGCAGATAAGGGGGAAGGAGGTGGGGTGAGTGGACATGATAGTTATGCTGATCTGGACAAATATCAAGATGTGAGACAAGGTTAGCTGGAATTGGATGATAGGATGGGAAGGGGAGGGGTCAGAGGTGTGGAAGAAAGTATGATTAGGTATAAATTAAATGATATGGGGTGTGTGGGAATGGGGGTAGGGTAGGGGAGCAGAGTGAGCCCGAGCTTAGCGAGCACACCGAGACCACAGTCAGTCTGGGGCTGGTTTCTCCCTCTTTTTCCAGGTCCCCAATAAGGCTCCACACTGGCACAGCTATAGGGTTGAGATCTCAGCTGAGTGGCCAAGCCAAGACCTCCAGCACCCTCTCTGTCCAACCAGTGCTTTGTGTCCCTGCCCAAGTAGCTGACACACACACACTTTGAAGTCTGATTTATATTCAAATGCACACACACCTGGGAAAGGCTGGCACAGGTTTACTAGCTATGCTCCTTTTTGCCCAGACTGTAAGGTAGTTATCACTGCAACCAGCCATGTCCTTATCAGCTACTTTAAGGCCCTTAACAAAGGGTGTCCAATCTTACTGTGTAATGCTACTATTAATCCAACTGGTAGTTTGACCAAGAGCAAGGCTGTTAGGAATGGACCACAGTGTCACCAAATAAATATGCAGTATTCTCAGAACTTAAATATGTCTCACAAATATCAGACCCAATGAAAGGTTTAAATATATAATTATAAAAAATGAACAAGAAAATACTCTGTATATAATCACAGTTACATCAGACTTCAAAATCACAGGAAATGTTTAAAACAACACTGCAGGACAGTGTCAAATAAATAAAGAAAAACATCTAAATTAAGCTTTGCTATATTCCTGACTATATTTAAAAGAATTATACGGTTCCCTAGATTGACTTACAGAGCAAGCAGGGAGATGTGGTGAGTGGATGTTCTTGTTAGAAAAAAGACAACATACAAAATGCTCAGTCTCTCTCTCAGACAGTTCTTAAATCAATATCCCAAATATTACTGCTGGGATAGTTTGTAGAATGAAACCACTTCTTATGTTCTGACTCTGTCCAAGGTGAAAACCCCCAGTGATGTAACTGGCAACATTCAGCATCTACCTGTGAAAATACATAGACCTCAGATCTTTTGGCAAATGGTGGAAGTTGTAAAACAATTTACATTCCTCCACATTTAAAGACAAGACTAAAAATGTATACTTCTAGATCTTATGTCTTCTGTTGCACTGAAACTGAAAGATAACATCTCTTTTTATGTCCTAGCCATAAAGTAATTCAATCTCAACTATTCTTCTGAAGTTAACTTCTTGTACTGTTAAAATATATACATCTAAAAAGTTACAATAGTGTATATACATTTCTACTCAGCACTTTAAAAATATCTCTTCAGCACATGTCTGTACAATATGACATACAGTTCTAATACATCTGTAACACAAGCATCCTACACGAAGCATGTTGACATTCATAAATAACACACAGTCATTTACAAAATTCCAGCCAGTTGTGCTGGCAGTATCTTACTTTTGTTACAATTCTATATAAATCGTGTTAATATTCACAAATGACATATAATTATTTACAAAATTCCAACTAGCTGGGCTGGCAGTACCTCCTTTCATGACACAAGGGTTTAATTTTCACCTTTGAGGGAAATTGGCTAGGCTTAAAATGGCCACCAAGGGCAGTTAGCCTAATACTTTCCTATGTACCTATATTACGGGTTGGGGGTTGACATAACAGTTAAGATGTTTACCTCAATAGACACAGGGTACAAAGTTTGATTCTCACCTTTAAGGGAAATTGGCTGGACTAAGTGGCTCACAAGGGCAGCTAGCCTAATACTTATCTATGAGCCTCTATGTTTCTCTGTCATATTGTGATTTCCTGCAGGGCATGACTGTCGAAGCAAGGCTAATTGCACTAACTGAAAGGAATTCTTAATCTGTGTTGTATGATATGTTGTTTCATGTTGTCCTATCAACCAGCTGCTTTCATTGACCTTAAATTTGATATGGTACAAGATGATCTGATTGACATTTTCCTCTACTCATCAGATCCACAAAGAGCCGTACTCTGTTATTCGTGAGGACTGTATCAGTCAGAACAAATGTGCATTCCTTACTTAAGATGTTCTCTGTTATCACTCTAGCAAACTTCATCTCCACTTCTATTTTATTTTGTATAGTTATAACAAATAGATAAGAGACAAAGTTATGACAGTAGCAGTTACCTGCTGAATAATCACAAAAACTGACAAAACATAAGTATACAAAGGAAAAATACAGGTAGCAGTTTAGCATGCATTATACAAAATGTTTCTGTTCTACAAATTGCTTAGTGGAATGCCCTAAATCTGTCAAAACGTGTCAGTATAAAGCACTATATATATATATATATGCCTTTTCTAAGAAAGAAAGAGAGGAGGAAATGCAAAAGGGAAGCTATAAGAAGATGTGTGCAGTGAACAGAAAAATACAAAGAGAAGTAATACAAAGGAGCAAGAGCAGGAAGAAAGAAAGAGAAATCTGGCAGGGGAAAAAACAAAGTAAACTCCACCAAGAGATAACAGAAAAAATAGGGATGTCTGTAAAATACTAACTTAAGGTATGAAGTAAAGAAGAGAGCAAGGGTAGGGCAAGGGTAAAAAGGAAGGGGAGAAAAGTAAGATGCTGCTGTTAGGTGCGTGTGAGGTACTACCGTATAACATGCAAAGAGTGTAACCTTCTTAACTTGTCATATAACCACTCTGGCAGTAATATAAGGAGTCCGTCTAAGCACTGCCTTATACATATCAGCCGTTCCTGACCTTCAGCTGTATGTTGTGTATCTGATAGCAATTCAATATGCTAATGGCCTTGGCACATATGTGACTTTCTAGTTTCTAGTGATGCCTTTTTTTAGCAGCAGTTAATGTAAAGCAGATAGAGAGGCAGAAAATAAAATTGCTGTGTTTTGGTAGAATATGGAATACAGACAGAATCAAAGAATGCTTTTACTCCTGGATGTGGTATTAGTCTGCTGAAAGGTTATCCTTGAAGGATTTCCACTTGGGACACATCTCCATTTATCTGTCTAGTAAAATTAGGGTCAAATGTTCTATATATTGGTCATGACCAAGCAGTTGTAGCTCCACACAACTAGGAAAATAGAAAGTTGGACATTCTTTTTGCCTTAATTGCCCCTTGAAAAGAAGGGTTTGTAATTGTCCTAGCACTCTGAATGGAGTTCCAGATACATTGTTTTGTCACCAGCAGGTTATTAGCTCGTGCTGGGAAGGGTTATGGTTTACATTTGTTAAAGTCAGAAAATGTAAATCATGGAATTCTGAGCCTGTACAAACAAGTACATGGTTTTAAAATAAATGTTTAACTACTCTTTTAATGAGGGTGACTTTAACCTAACTCTCCTGAGTTTATTTTAAAATATTAAAATACCTTCCACAATGCATACCCACATGTCCACAATAATTATGAAATGATTTATTATTAAAAGGCATGTACGCTGTGGGTAATGTGAGCCTTGGCCTTTGTGTTGACTAGTCAACTCTATGCTCAAACTATAAGGGGATCTTTGCAAAAATAATGGTAATAATAATAGCTTGAATACCCTTGTAAGAATTACCTTTAAGAAACTGAAGGAATGTCTGTCACTGCATAAGGGAAGTAATGCCACAATCGTGAAACAAAATGCATTCATAGTGGTTTCACATCACATACCATTTTCAGTTTTGAGCTCTGTGGTATGTAATTCAAAGATCTCCCTCTTGATGACGCTCTTGAAATGAACAGAGGAATCCAGGATTCATCAGTACAGATCTTGGAATTAGATTGATGAAACTTTTATATCTGGGAGTGATTTGCCTACAGATTTCCTTTCTAAACTCTTCAGCAATAATTAAGGTGCTTGATATAACTCAAGATGAAAAACGTTTGTGCCACTGAGCATGTACTTCAACTGCTTGTTGAATTCTATAACCTTTGCTGATGAACTCTGGTTTCCTTTGTTTATTTTTAAGAGGATCATCAGGAGGGAGGTCTTTGAATTAGTACCCAAGCTACTGAAAACAGTATTCATGTTTCTAACAACCTGGATCTCTGTTTTAATAAGACCTGTGCAAATGATATTGATAAACCTCATGCTTGTTTATTAAAGGCACCTTTCATTCCATTATCTTTGGCATTCTGTTTTATAAAGATTCTTAAAATGTTCATCAAAACTCAGAATCAAGAATATCATTCAGATAAGCCCTGTAACCCTGACTGCTATCCTATGAATCTGTCTGTTTGGATAATGTTTTATGTATGACAGTTTTATATCACAGTGACTTTCGCTGCACTGTGTGGTATTGTGCAAACTGTCGGTGCTTTTTTCAGGGTTTTCATCTTTTCTCCACTCGGGTGTGTCTGTGAAGTTGGTATATATAATTTTGGGGGGAGTGAGGGGCTTCCCCCCAAAAAAGTCAGAGGGAGGTTGCAGTGGGGCAAAGACTTTTTCTGTTTTTATAGTTTTTCATCCTACCATTTTGAAATTAAAATTTTCAGTAAATGTAGAGCCAAAAGCAGATCATTGATGGCTCCTAGGTAAACCATTTTCAAACAAAAATATGATCTGATGTTGTTAATTTTCGTTCATTCCTTACTGATGGGTTATATGTTCTGTCCTCAAGCTAGCGTCAGCCAAAAACTCTCGAGCCAAGGTCCTACCCAGAATGCTCTGCTCCCTGTTACCTCAGATCTCATTTGCCACGTTGCTGTGCAGCTGTGTCAAGCCACCCTCTTCAGTTAAGTGTATAATTTTTTGAAAGTTTATATATCGTTTCTACTTTAAAGTTTTTCAAACAGTTTCTTGTATTATTCTACTACCCTATCGTATCCTTAAGACTCTCTCCCCTTAGTCTATTTCTCTTTATTACCCTTTTCTTACCTTTGAGGTAATTCTTCATTACCATTGTTGGTAATCCTTCTTCCTTCTCACTTCTTACCCTTTTGGGTAGCCTTTCCTCTTCTTTTTGGTACTGTTCTTCTTCTCCACATGATTATGTCGAATAAGAAAAGTAGTGTTGGGTTTAAACAGTGTAAGGATTGCGGCCGTAAGTTACCGCTTTTTGATGGCCATGACTTATGTGTCTATTGTTTGAATGTCTCCCACTTTACTGTGGATCCCCTGTGTAGGATTTGTAGAAATTTTTCAACCAGGACTCTTAACGAGAGAAAGAACAAGTTAATCCTGAAAGGTCTTCTCAAATCTCCTTTCTGTGAGGCTATTTCTGGGTCGGAGGGCTCGCCCCCTCCTGCTAAACCCCATAAGAGGCGTTCTTCCTCTTTCTCATTGAGGTCGCTCCATCTCCCCCTGGAGATCGTAGGGAGTCGACTCATATGAAGATGAAAATGACTACTACTTCGGCAATGCCACCTGTGATCCTTTTAGCTCTAGGCTCGGCACCGCCCCAGTTGATTCTTGCTCCAGCCATGTCCTCCTTATCGACACCAGCACCGGAGTTCCCAATGCATACAATTACGGCTCCAACAGTTCCGTCGCAGTCCTTACTGGCACCATCCATGCAGGCACAGTCCCCTTCGACAGTGCAGACACTTTAGGCACTGACATGTTCTTCGGTGCAGTCTTTTTCGGCACTGTCATTGTTACCGGTGAAGACTCTTTCCTCGAAGGCACCATACCCATCGGTGCAGACACTTGTTTTTACAGTGCAGACACCTTCGACTTCTATGGTGCTGACGTCGTCGGCACAGACTACTTCAACACCATTCTCTTCGGTGCAGACATCCTCTGTTCTGGGCTCTACACCTCTCGAATTAGCAAGGACCAAGTACTCTCCTTCCTTGGCTCCATTCATTGGTAGCCAATGTAGTCCTTTTCTATAAAGGCCAGAATCACCCTCAGGTTCCTCTATGAGGTCGACCAGGAGCCTCTCTTAGCAAGATGTGTTGCGGCTTGTTGACCAGTTGCTTGTGGCCAGAGGTCTCTTTCAACCATCAAAATCCACGTTCCCTCCTTCAGGTGAATGTATATCTCCTCAAACTCCAACGTACACTCCTCCTTCGACTTCCACTCAAGTATTGAAGCCCATTACTCCAACAACAGCTTCCCTCCCTCCGACCCCAATAGTTTATCTCACTTTGGAACCGGAGTTGTCCATGTGGCCGTCGGTGCACTGGGCATCGGGCTCTTCTCAGGCCAGTGGCTGTGCCGTAGGGGAGAGCATTCTTGGTTCCACGCCTATTTTTTCTGTGGCACCCTCCAGGAATCCTCCCTCTCTCACACTTCACAGTCCTCTTGAGACTCCTGGTCTGGGGGTTGGCTCGTCGGGGCGGGGTGTGACACCGGTTCCGAGGTTGTCGTGCTCAGTTCCTGGCTCCCATCCCTCCTTGGGTGGGCTGGCTTTCTAGGCCATGGAGAGGGCGCTTGCCTCCGCTGGCAAACCACACATGTCGGCGTCCTCACCCCCCCCCCTGTGCTGCAACTCTCACAAGCCACCACCGCTGGACACCGAGCACAAGGGCCTCAGGTTTCCCCTCCTCAGGAGACCCCTTCTTTGCAGTCTTCCCTAGAACCTCCCACTGAGGAAGTACCCCACAAAGCTTTGCGCAAGAGGACGCACATGAACTCCACCGAGGAGTCTTTGACCAAAGATACGGACTTTGATGACGTGGAAGGATCCTCATGGTCTCCCTCTGATGAGGTGTCCTTTGGTGACATCCTCGAGATTCTTAGACAGAGAGGTGACTGGAAGTCCTCTAATCCTTACTCAAAGGAATCCGTATTCCTGCAGGCCTTTCTTGCCTGGTCCGCTACCTCCTGGGTTACCCCGCTGGCCAATGAGCTTGTCCAGCTCATTGTCCAGCTCGCATGGAAGGCACCTGACACCCTGGAAGCAATACCACGAAGACCGGATAAAATCTTATCGCCCCGAGCTGAGCATCCCCATTGGTCATGAGGTCTTCCAGTAGATCCCATGGTAGTGGCGGCTGCAACTAAGAAAGATTTGGCAGAAGAGAACCAAACTGTCCATCCACCCAACAAGGAGTCCCGAGCGATAGACTAGGGAAGCACGTGTTTGCTTCATGGACCTTCACCGTAAGGTCTTTGAACTATTTGGCACACTTTACGAGGCTCCAGAGGGATTTTATCAACCAACTCTCTGAAACTTTGGCAGGAGCTGCTTCTGATGAGGTTTGTGACAACGTAGCTTCTCATATAGCCACCATAGAGTCCATTTCCAATTCTTCCATGCATCTTATTTCTCACACAACAGAAGGAGCGGCAGGCATGGGTATAGTCACCAGACGACATGCCTGGATGCGTCTTTGTGACTTTGTGGACTCCTTTAAGGCTTCCTTCATGAACGCCTCCATTGGGGCCACTTCTTTGTTTGGCACTAAAGTTAAAGATACACTGGCAAGGTGTGAACAGCATGGCAAGACCCTATCTGCCGTCGGTGTTAGACACTCCACTCCTCAACGATTCTACTCCAGAAATCAGAGGAGTGGGAATATGTGGCACAGGACATAAAAGGGCTCTTTCCGTGATGCATGTGCTGAGTTCTCCCCTAGAGGCAGCGGGGGAAACTCCAATGGAAGACACCCCTTTCAAGGCAGAGGAGGGCTGTGAAACCGGGGTTACAGAGATTCTTTCTGTGGCAAACACTATCAGCGCTCCTGAAGCGTCGCCTGGCTGCTCACCTCTGGAAGCGGTTGGGGGTCGTTTTTCCTTGTACCCCACTGCCTGGCGAAATATAATCACCACATCTTGGGTACAATGGATAATATCCAGAGGCTATCGCATCCCCTTCCATCTTTGTCCAGCCTCATCCAGAGTGTTATCTGACGTTCCACCCAGTCAAAGGGAAGCAGCAGCAGCACACAAAATCCAAAAGCTGCTACAAAAAAGAGTCATCCAAACGGTCCCCCAGACCAGATAGGATCCGTCTTTTACTCAAGGTTCTTTGTAGTGCCAAGAAAGACGGGACTGGAGACCAATTCTGGATCTCAGCACAATGAACAAATTTGTAAAAACAGAGACATTCTGGATGGTCACAGTTCAGTCTGTCCTTCCTCTTCTGGAAGAAGATGATTGGATGTGCTGTGTAGATCTTCAAGATGCATATTACCACATAAAAATGGACAAATGCTCAAGAAGATACCTCCGCTTCCACATAGGAGCCAGTCACTACCAATTTCAAGCACTGCACTTCGGTCTCTCTACAGCCCCCAGAGTGTTCACCAAATGCATGGTAGTGCTTATCGCTCACTTGCGACTTCAAGGATTCCAGGTGTTTCCATATATAGAAGACTGGCTCCTCACCACCCCCACCAAGTGTCTACTGGAAGAAGCCCTGCACTACACACTCCTCACAGCACAGCACCTGAGAATTACTATAAACTGGGAGAAGTCCAACACGACCCTATCCCAGTCTTTGGAATTCATCAGGGTACTGTTGGACATGAGAAATTACACAGCATCTCTTCCGGACCACAGGCTTCAAAGAATAAGGCAGCAGGTTCGACCGCTGCTCTGTCACCACAAATCTCCCGCTCGATCTATACTCCAACTCTTGGGGTCAATGGCAGCCTCGATCACCATTGTTCCTCTAGTCAGATTCCACATGAGGCTCCTTCAGTGGTTACTTCTCACTCAGTGGTACCCTCTACAACATCCTTTGTCTTTTCAGATAAGTGTAACTCAGAGATGCAAGCAGGATTTACTCTGGTGGATGTCTTGAAATCCCCAACAATGGTCTCGCCTCTTCAGCCCCCATCTGCCAAAAGACACGGTGACCACGGACGCCTCCCTGATGGGGTGGGGGGGGCTATGTCAGGGAAACTCGGTCCAAGGCACCTGGTCGGAGACAGAGGCCCTTTTGCATATCAATGTCCTGGAACTGAGGGCGGTGCTACTAGAGTTGCAAGCATTTCATTCTATCCTTCCGTCAGGCACTATTGCGATCCAATCAGACAACATGTCAGTGGTCTGGTACATCAACAAGCAAGGGGGCACCAGATCTTACCTGTTATGCTGAAAGGCCAGCCACTTTCTAATTGCAACACACATTCCCAGGAGTTCCAACTTGATAGCAGACAAATTGAGCAGGTGCATTCTGCAACCTCACAAGTGGTCCCTCAGCCCTGTGATAGTGGCAAAAATCTTCAACCACTGGGGCCAGTCTTGCTGTGATCTATTCGCCTCCCCAACCAACTTTAAGTGCAGCAACTATTTTACTCTGATCCCCCCATGTGGACAGTCACTGAGAGATGCTCTAGTCCACGCTTGGCCCTTGGGTCTACTTTATGCTTATCCACCTCTCCCCCTCATCTCCTAATTTTTGAAGAAAGCATGGCAGTTGAAAAGCAAAGTGATCCTCATTGCTTCATATTGGACTCGACAAGTCTGGTTCCCCCTTCCTCTGGCATCACCTGCTAGATCAACTGTGGATCCTCAATCCATCCCCAACATTAATCTCCCATCCTCAGGGTCTGACTCATCCCAGTCTTACAACCCTGAAGCTGACAGCTTGGTTTCTCCACTTCCAGTGATTGCCAGGAAGGAAAGCGTCTCGTCCCCAGTATACAATATTCTTATTGCATCTCATAAATCGTCCACCAGACTAATCTATCTCAATAAATGGAAAAGGTTTTCTCTATGGGCAGCGAATAAACAGTTAGAGCCTTTGTCAGCCCCAGTCTCAGTGGTTTTGGCTTACTTATCACACCTTTTCCATTCTAGGGTGTCTGCATCTACTATTCGTGTGTATTTAGCTGCCATTTCGAATTTCCATATTGAGTTTCAGGATTCTTCACTCATGTCACATAGACTCTGTAAAACTTTCTTGAAGGGGGTTCTCCACCTAAAACCTCCCTTTAGAGAACCAGTACAACCTTGGGATTTGGCCTTGGTCCTGCAAGCCCTAACAGCTCCCCCTTTGAACCTGCATCTTCATGTGATTTAAAATATCTCTCCTGCAAAACTTAGTTTCTAATTGCAATCACATCGGTCAGACACTTGTCAAAACTTCAAGCCTTATGCATCAAACCTTCCTATCTTGTCTTCCATAAGGATAGGGTATCACTGAGAACTAATCCCTCCTTTTTACCAAAACTGGTGTCAGAGCAGTCTATCAACTAATCTATTGACCTTCCAGTATTTTTTTCTAACCACCCTAACAGGGGAGAGTATTGCCTGCACTCCTTGGATGCTCATAAGCAAATACGATTTTATTTGGACAGAACAAAAACTACCCGTAGATAGTACCAACTATTTCTGGCCTTTTCTGGACCAAGACTAGGTCATCCTGTCTCAAAAGTTACATTGGCTTTGTGGTTGAGAAATTGTATTACCTTTATCTACAACAAGAACAATGTCACCTTGCCTCACAGAGTGAAAGCACATTCTACAAGGTCTATGGCAACTTCAGCAGCTTTTTATGCTAAGGCTTCCCTCAATGATATCTGCTCAGCTGTGACTTGGGCCAAACCTCATACCTTTATTCTTCATTACAAATTGGATTTGGCCTCCAGAGGTAGAGCTTCTTTTGGCTCCATGGTGCTCAGGAATGTCCTTCCATGAGGGCCACCCAGGGATGCAGGTAGCTGGGGACTCTGTCCCATCAGTAAGGAATGAACGAAGATTAACAACATCAGATAAAGAAATGATGTCTTATCATAACGTTCCGTCTGTGTTGTTGATCTTTGTTCATTGATTACTCCACCCTCCCCTCCGTCCCCCTCTGGAGGTTTCTGGTTGATCTCATATACTACTTTATTGTAGGTCTGTTATGACCAGAGGTAGCCTCTACATGTTGTCTATCAACTTGCAAACTTGATCTGAGTTAACAGTGAGCAGAGCATTCTGGGTAGGATCTTGGCTCGAGGGTTTTTGGCTGATGCGAGCTTGATATATGGCTTGCTTGGTTTTGAGGTCTAAACTGATGACCCATCAGTAATGAATGAACGAAGCTTAACAACGCAGATGGAATGTTATGGTAAGACATAATTTCTTTTTTTTAACGTATGTATAGTACCACAAGTGTTCTTTAGCTCTTGAGTCTGTACAGAGCAACAATCTGTCAATGGCTCCCCATTAGACGCCCTCTTAGATCTGAATAAGGCCTTTGCTCTTGTCAGTCATTCATTACTGACAACCTTAAAGGAATGAGATTTGTCAGGAGAGACAAAGAACTAGCTCACATCTAATTTACCTTTTCAGGGTCAAGGGCAGGCATTTCTTTTCTCACCCCTCAGTTCTCCATTTTGGGGTTTCACATGGCTCTGTCATCAGACCACTAGTATCCTTTTAAATTCTTATGAATAAGCTGGACAATGGCTTTTCAACCATAGATTCTTTTATGTTCCTAATCCTTCATTTGGCACTGCAGTGCCTCACCTGGTGTCATGAAACCCTGCCCAAGGAGTGATTTTTTTCAGCTACTACTTCCTGGTTCAAGCAAAAGTAAACCTGTAGTTAATGTTGCCAGTACAAAATGCATGACATCAGCCTATTAATCATCTCCTAGAATACCCTGATAATAGATACTAGGCTGACCAGCCTTTACCTGCATGTAAAGTGATATTTCACTGCCATTATGTGCAGGATTTTTGCATTACATAAAGACATCTGTGTGTTCTTGCATGTCGGACTGTTTTAGTCAGATCATGAGGAATCCCTTAGCGTAAGGTGTCACTTTAATTCTAGAGTAAGTTGAGGATGACACATACTTTTGTCCCCTTTTCTTTTGAGATAGGTGTTTATCTTGAAGGCAGCTTAAAAGTGGCAAACAGTGAGTCAGTGGGAAGATGATGTGTCTTGCAATGGCAGCATGAAATAATAATCTGTTTTGTGAATGGAGGCCAGCTAGAAAATTCTTCTATGTGGCTTTAAATCATCTTAATATAATGTGAAAACTTATGTCATCCACGGTTGTGCAGCGGTAGCATTGTTGCCTCACAGCAAGAGGTTCTCCCGTTCGATTCTCAGCTGGAGTGCGAGGAGTGCCTTCTGTGTGGAGTCTGCATGTCCTCCCTGTGGGTGGATGGGCATTCGAAAGACATGTGTAAATGGGTGTGCCTTAGTTGAAGGTTGAATGTCGAGTTGGCACCTCGGCGTTCGTGAAAATCTACTGCCAATCATTAGCGGACCAGAGTTCCGCTGTGGCTACCCCTAACCAGGAAAAGCCGAAAGACAACAACAACATAATGTGAAAACTTATAAATTTTAACTGACCAGTAAGTGAGGTCTGGCAGTGATCATTTAGGGGTGGTGAAAGCAATAAATTGTTATTGCTTTCCCTGTCCTTCATTAATAACCATGTTATGACGTCAATTAATATTATTTTTAAAGTTTTAATTGTTGGGCTCCCTGTCAGATTGAGTACATTTATGATCTAAGAGTAAGAGGGAGAAAATCACAAAGCATACCAGTAATGACATCTCATACTAGGAAGAAAATCCTTCAGGAGACCATACTTTGCTTCATGAGACATACTGCCGGGAGGACCGAGGTCAGTAATCTGTCTGTTCATTAAAAGAGTAGTATACAAGTGGAAAAGGCTACCAAAGGAAGTCTCCAAGTGACAAAATAAAGTGCAGACCCATAGCACACCAAGTACAGATATGGCAGTAATAATTACATCCATAATGATGGTCATGATTCCTTTGTAACAAGCTGTTTCCCAGCTTTAATTTGATCAAACCCACCATACTGAAATATCACACTTACCAAATGTTAGTAGACTGCAGTCACAGGCATTCATGACAACTGTAAACTGGTTGAAATGAGCACTGTGTTGTACTGTCACTGCAAGGTGTCTTTGTTAAAACACTGTTTCACTGACTGTGAGGTAATTCTAAATATTATTTTACCACACACTAACAGCAATGCATTCCTATACAGTGAATGTGTTTAATAGAATGATGAAATAAAATATGCTTTTATAGACGGACTCGAGGGGAAACATTGTTTCTTGGTAGAACTTTTCCTGGAGACAAGTTCCTGACATCTCCAACCTATTTTTGACTGCTGCTAATACATTTGACCTCTGAAGCTCATATCAACAACATTGTAGTTCTGTATATTAGAATAACAAAGGTGATGCTCCATACATCACTTACACTACAAGTGTAACTGGCAGGGAAGTGGTCTGTACAACTGAACACAAACAATATAACTTCTTGGTATAATGAGATTGATACCTCCATATAAAAATACTTTCTGAAAGAAATCTTAAAACTGGTCAGAGCAATACATTCAGATGTTGTTCACCCAATAGAGAATTGTGTGTCTAACCAGTAACAACACTGACTACTGTTTAAACAAATCAATGTGAAAGCTATGTAGTGCCTGACTATTGGAGGAAGGCAGTTGGTAATTCTACTTTATAAAATCATGAGCAAGAGACAAAGAAAAGTAAAGACCACTCAGTCTGACTTTATTTATTGGGAAATAATGGAATCCTGTAAAAAGGAAAGGGTTTATATTTAGGCAGATGACAGTGAGGTACTAAATCACAGGTAGCATGAAGTAATTTAATCATATTGTGACGATAGGTGGTACTGCCAGCCATGCCAGGAGACGTGGGGCACAGCTAGCTGGAATTTTGTAAATAATTGTATGTCATTTGTATTTCAAACTGATTTGTACAGATAATTGCGCTGAAAATGTATTTGTGAGGTTTGCTTGTGTTAAAATGTATCAACAGTGCACCCTGCTGGAAGGAAAAGAAATGTGCATATATTATTGCAACTGAATTATATGTATATGTTTTAACAGCATATAGTGGAAGGGAAGAGGTTACTCCACTTGAATTTGAAAAATATTCTTGAAATTAAATTACCTAATGGGTTAAGCTGTAAAGATGTTATTCCCCAGTTTTGAATGGAGCCAGAGATGCAATATCTGTACTACCGAATAGGTTTTAGCTCCTGTAGGAAGAGTGGAATGGTTTTATGACTTCCAGCAGCTGCACCACATCTGAGCAATGCTCTTGTGTTTGTATTACTGACATGTAGGTGCTAAAATCCTGGCAGCTTCTAGTGTTGGTAATAGCATGAGAAACAAAGTCAGATGGCCAGGTGTGTTTGATGTCATTCTGTAAGCAAGAAATAATAATTAGATATTAGCAGGAGATTGTTCACAGCATTCTGCATTCTGTCTTGGATCTGACAACAAGGACCACTCTCCCATCTTGCTTTGCTCTATTCAGTAAGTAGGAAAAGTAATTCTCTAGATCAGTTAGGAAAATATAGTGAGACTAGCTAAATACTCTTTTTCTGTAACTGTGTGAATCTTTCCAGCTGTGTTATTTTTAATATTTAATGTGCCTTAAACTCTGATGTTTACTGTGAATTGATATTTAGTATTTTTCTTGTTATTTTATTATTTATTATTCAATATATATAAACTTTTCATTTTGGCTGGTCCTTTTTATAGAAAATATTTAAACTTTGAGAGTATTTGCATATATTTATTTGGTGATAACTGTGGCCACTCCTGAAAGCCAGCTGTTTGGTCGACATTGCCATTTGTATTAATATTAACTTCATTCAGTGTGACGCCTGTACACTGGCCCAGCAGTCAAGGAGCCTTAATCCTTACCATTAACACCAATGAGGGGCATCCATATAGGGAAAGGATAATAAAAACACACACAGTAAAGTACAATTCCCCTTAACAGCACATAGAGATCACAGTCTGTCTGGGGCTGGTTTCTCCCTTTCTCTTCAGGTCCCCAATAAGACTCCCCACTGGCACAGCTATAGGGTCCAGATCTCAGTCTATTGGGCAAGCTTAAACCTCCAGCACACACCAACCATGTCCCTGCCCAAGTAGCTGACAGACACACTTTGAGATAAGAGTTTATACAACCACACAGACACTCCTGGGGAAGGCTGGCACAGGTTCTCCAGCTGTGCCCCTTTTACCCAGACTATATGGTAGAAATCACTGCCACCACCCAGCTAATATTTATCAGCTACTCAAAGGCCCTTATGAAAGGGTGTCCAATTATACTGTGCAATATTATTATCCAAATGGTAAGTGCGACTCAACAGTCAAGACTTACTTAGAATGACTTGATACAGTATCACTATATACATGCAATGTACTCTTAGAGATTAAATTATCTGTACACAAAACAGCTACAGCTGGGAGGTTTAAAAATATTTAATAATGAATAAAAAACACAAGACAATACTTCTTACTACACAGTGCTAGTCAAGAGTTCAGAGATCACAGAGACATACTTAAAATAATACAGTAGAAAAGTTCTGACATCACAGAAAAACGCTTAGTCTAATCTTCCTATTTCCTAGCTATATCTAAGAGAAAACACAGTTCTAAAATCCTACTTACATATAGACACAGGCAGAGTGGAGAGTTGGATGTTCTCAAGACAAATGCTCTAATGCTCTCATTCTTTCTGTCCTTAAATTGATAACACAGTACCACTGATTCATTTCAGATTACATCATCTCTTTCTGGTTCCCAGACTAACAGACTCTCAGAGGTTAATAGCCCTTTTGATCTTGCAGCTGGTCAGGAACCAGAGTAATAAAAGAAATTATACATGCAAATTCTAGCCATTAAATCTGCCCTCAAAACAATAGGCAGAATGCCTTTATCTAGACATCTCGGCTCCGAGTTTTGACATCAAATAATTGACTTATCAGCTTTGTTACGGCAGAGTGCACTGTTAGATTTTTGCAGTTCCACATTTAACACCATTTTTCCCATTTAAGAGGACAAGCCTTGTCTTACATTAATATTTACAAATGACAGAAGTATCTGCAAAATTCTATCTGGCTAGGCTGGCAGCCTTCACCTGTCTTCACAGATCTCCCCCCAGGGAACTCAAGCTAGTTTTTCAAGTGATCCTTGAGAAATATTGCTTGAGAGGGTTAGGTCTATCTGAGTATACCTTACCCTGTTCCCTGTCTTGAGAGCCCATCTACATTGGTATTGCTAATCCCACTGCTGTACTGCACTGACATATCATATGCTTGCAACCTTGGGCTCCATCTTAGCAACTTGGCATTTTGCTGGCTGGCTCTGTTTAACCATGTTAGGGGGTTGTGATTTGTCTCTACAGTGAATTTTCTTCCATACAGATAAGGCTGAAGTTTCTGCAGTGCCCACACTATGGCTAGACATTCCTTTTCTACAGCTGCATAGCATTCTTCCCTGGGTTGGATCCTATGACTGAGATAAACCACTGGGTGCTCTTCCTCTGAAAAAAATCTGGCTAAGTACAGCACCCACCCCATGGTTCGAAACATCCACCTGCACAACAAATTATTTGCTGTAATCTTAGCTGGCTAACACAGGGGTTCCTCCCAAAGCTTCCTTAAGCTCCTGGAATGCTTGCTCACATGCTGGGGTCCATACTACCGTATCTGGCTTGTTCTTCCTTGTCAGGTCTGTGAGGGGAACAGCTATGGTACTATAACAGGGGACAAACTTTCTGTTGTACCATGCTGTCCCGAAGGATGCCCTCACCTGCTTTTTGGTAACAGGTGCAGGCCATGCCTGAATGGCTTCTACTTTGGCAGGTTCTGGCCTGATCTTACCACTCCCCACTCTATGTCCCAGGTAGTAGACCTCTGCCATACTCACCTGACATTTACTGGGCTTAATGGTCAACCCTGCCCTCTGCAGTCTGCACAGCACCTCCCTGACATGCTGAAGGTGCTCTGTCCAGGAATGGCTGTTGATGACAGTATCATCTAGGTAAGCAAGGGCAAACCTTCCTCTGGAAAGCTGCTGGGGCATTTTCCATCCCAAAGGACATCTTTGTGAACTCATACAAGCCAAAAGGAGTCACAAAGGCTGATTTCTCTTTAGCGCTGGGAGTCAAAGGCACCTGTCAGTAACCCATGGTAAGATCAATGGTTGTAAGATACTTAGCCCCCACCCAGCTGCTCTAGGGCCTCATCTGTCCTAGGCATAGGGTAACCATCTGACTCTGTGTGACTATTTAATTTCCTGTAGTCTACACAGAACCTGATGCTGCCATCCTTCTTTAGCACCAGCACCACTGGGGAGGCCCAGGGACTGTTGGACTCTTGATTCACTCCTAGTTCCAACATCTCCTGTATCTCCTCCCTCAGAGTCAGTTTGACTCTCTCAGGCACCCTATAAGGGCCCTGCCTAATAGGCCTTTGGGGTCCTGTATCCACCTAGTGCTGCACCAGGTGGGTGCACCCTGGTTTCCCAGTGAATGTGTCCCCTAACTCCTGTAACACTGTTCGATTTCTCGAACTTGGGTAGGAGATAGCTGCTGAGACATTGCTACCCCTTCCACTGAGGTGTCAGTCCGACCCTCACTGAGGAGATCAGACAGCAGATCTACCTCAGACTCCTCCTGTAATCCACTGCAAATGTTCAGCACAAGGGCCTCCCTATCATGGTAAGGTTTCATCATGTTAACATGGTACAATTTGTGCTTCTGCCTCCTGCCGAGCAGTTCCACCATGTCGTTAATATCACTTACTTTTCTTACCACCTTGTAGGGTCGCTCCAAGCTGCTTGCAGCTTGTTGTGTCTGACAGGAATAAGAACCATTACCTGCTGCCGCACTGCATACTCTCTAGGTTGGGCATTCCTGTCATACTATACCTTTTTCTGTTGTTGGGCTTCTGCCAGGTTCTCCTGGGCCAAGCCCATTAGTTCCCTGAGCCTTGTCCTGAGGTTTAGGACATATGCCACAACAGACTCCTTGTGAGGTTCACACTCTCACCTTCCCACTCATCTCGAATTAAATCTAGAGGTCCCCTCCCCCTATACCCATACAGCAACTCATAGGCTGAAAAAACTGTGGATTCCTGGGGAACCTCTCTGTAAGCAAACAACAGATGGGGCAAATATTTGTCCCACTCCCTCAAACTGGTCTGCAAATGCCCGTAGCATGGACTTGATTATAGAGTTTAACCTCTCAACAAGACCATTAGTCTGGGGATGGTAGGGGGTGGTCTTCATGTGCTTCACCCCACAGTACTTCCACAGACAAGCCAGCAGGTCTGACATGAAATTGGCACCTCTGTCAATCAGTATTTCTTTTGGAAAACCTACCCTGCTGAAAATCTCTTAACAAAGCATTTGCCACCTTTTCTGCCTCAATGGAGGACAGAACCACTGCCACAGGGTATATTGTAGCATAATTCACTACTATTAGGATATACTTCTTCCCTGTGGAACTTGGGGTATTCAGAGGGCCTACAGTATCCATAGCTACCTTTTGAAATGGCTTTTTAATTACAGGCAAAGACATAAAAAGAGCTCCCACCTTGTCTCCTGCCTTGCCTACCTTTTGGCACTGCTCACAGGTCCTGCAGTACCCTGTTACATCTCTGGAAATTCCAAGCCAGTAGAAGTTCTGTATAATACGTCTCTTTGTACGTTTTATACACATATGACCTACAAAGGGAATATCATGGGCTATGGCTAGAAGCGCCAGATGGTAGGATCTAGGCACTACCAACTGTTGTACCCTCTCACCTTCTAGCCCTCCCTCAGGGGTCCACTCTCTATACAGTAACCCTTTGTCCCAGTATACAGAATCCCCTTCCTTTGAGAATCAGGTGCCTTACTAGCTACTTGTCTCAGGCCTTGCAATGTAGGGTCTGAGAGCTGAGCCTGTCTCAACTCTCTCTTTGTAACCTTTCCCAGCTCCCCTTCAACAGGAAGTCTGGCATCCTGTGACAGTGGTGCCTCACTGTCAGCCTGGGTACTACTACTCACCTCTACCTTTGCAGTCACTCTGTCCAAGGGAACATCAGTACCCACAAATAGCTGTGGCTCACATTCAGTCTCACTGCTACAGAGTAGCTTTCTCCCTGAAATAACCACCTCACCAGTCCTGGCTGCAAGTATGTGGTCTGTCTGGGTCTCCCCCCAGGCTACCAGACCCACATGCTTGTCTCGAAGCCTGACTGCATGTAACTGCATTAACACATAGTACCGCCTCATCCAAATCCTTCCCTATCAGGACATTTGCAGGATGGTAGTTCGGTACCCCTGTTGTCTCAAGACAACCTACTATTGGCATTTTGTCTTTCCCACTTACTGGCTCTCTCACCTTTTGTTCCCCACCTTGCCTCCATCGACATCTGTATGCCACATGGCCCAACTGGTTGCATTCAAAACATTTAACCCTAGGTCCTGGATGTGTACCTGGACTAGTGGCTTCCCCTGCTACTGGCAGATTCTGTCTGTGCTGCCCACCATGGGTTCCTTTAGACCCATGAGCAGTACTGGGGGCCCCTTTCCTGTGCAGGGATGCCCTGCTTGCTAGGTATAGATCTCCCTTCTTCCCCAACTCATCTGAAGTAGCACATCAGCTAACCAGGTTCTCATGTCCTCAGGCAAAGTGCTAAGGGCTTGTTCCCTCACCAAAAGGTCTGCCAGCCATTCAAAAGTGGTGACCTGACATCCACTCACCCACCTATGAAAATAAGTGCTCAATTCAGCAACATATTCACACACACTTTCATCTGCCTTGCGTCTATGCTCACATAACTTTTTCCGATACGTTTCAGGTGGTAGCTTAAACAATTCTAACAAACAGTTCTTAACCATAGTATAATTAAAACAGTCAACGTCAGACATTTTAGACAACACCGTTACACATTTACCATGGAGTAAGGGGGTCAGGAACCGTACCCAGAGCATTTGGTCAAGATCATACTGTTTACATACCCTCTCAAACATATAAATGAAACTATAAAAATTATTCCCCTCTTTAAACTGCGGAAGAAATTTACTGACCTTTTGTGCTTCTGGGGTCCAGTTACTCCCTTCCCCATTACTTCCATAACTCTGGCGAAGAGTCAGCATCTCTTTTTCATGCTGCTTCTGCCTCTCCTTTTCCTCGGCTTCCAGACATAGCAGTTTTTCATTATCCTCAGCCTGCAGATTTCTCAGTCTCTCAGCTGCTTCTATTTCCAAATGCCTGGCCTCCAATTCAAGTCTCTTTAGCTCCAGATGGATTTTACGTCCTTTGCAGAAAGGTTCAGCTGTCCATTCTCTGAGGGTGGTAAATTTCCACTGCCGTCCTCCTGGTTGCTGATTTCTGATGCAGCTGTAACCAAAGCTGCAATCATGTCTGCCTTAGTCAGGTCTCTATGCACCAGTCCCTAGCCTGGCACAGTTCAGCCAGCTGACTCTGTGTCAGCTTTCCGTACTCCTCTGCTGACATGCTGCCTGCTCTCCCTGACTAACTAAGCTAACAAAAGAAATAAAACAATTGTGATCTGAACTCTGAGTATTCACTGCATGGCTGATTTAGAGTACAAAACACCTGTTCAGTGATCACTGTACACAAGCTACAGGCTCTACCCACACCACTACAAGCCAATTAGTATTTGCCAACCAATTAATATGTGGTGTGGATATCCCACCACTGCCAAACAATTAATATGTGATGCCCGTGCACTGGCCCAGCAATCAACGAGCATCAATCCTCACCACTAACACCAGTGAGGGGCATCCATATTGGGAAGGGATAATAAATACACACACAGTAAAGTACAATTTCCCTAAAGAGCACACTGAGATCACAGTCAGTCTGGTTTCTCCCTTTCTCTCCAGGTCCCCACTAAGTCTCCCCACTGGCACAGCTATAGGATCCAGATCTCAGCCTAGTAGGCAAGCTAAAACCTCCAGCACTCTCTCTGTCCAACCAGTGGTTCATGTCCCTGCACAAGTAGCTGACACACACACACACTTTGAAATAAGAGTTTATACAACTAAACAGACACTCCTGGGGAAAGTTGGCACAGGTTTTCCAGCTGTGCCCCTTTTACCAAGACTATATGGTAGAAGTCACTGCCACCACCCAGCTAATATTTATCAGCTACTCAAAGGCCCTTATGAAAGGGTGTCCAATTATACTGTGCAATATTATTATCCAACTGGTAAACGCGACTGAACAGTCAAGACTTACTTGGAATGACTTGGTACAGTATCACTGCATACATGCAATGTACTGTTAGAGCTTAAATTATCTCTACACAAAACAGCCACAGTTGAGAGGTGTAAAATATTTAATAATAAATAAAAAGAAAACACAAGACAATTCTTCTTACTACACAGTGCTAGTCAAGAGTTCAGAGATCACAGAGAAATACTTAATATTTTAAAGTATATAGTAGAAACGTTCTGACATCACAGAAAAACAAACTAGTCTAATCTCCTATTTCCTAGCTATATCTAAGAGAAAACACAGTTCTAAAATCCTACTTGCATATAGACACAGGCAGAGTGGTGAGTTGGATATCATCAAGACAAATGATCTCATTCTTTCTGTCCTTAAATTGATAACACAGTACCACTGATTCATTTCAGATTACCTCATTTCTTTCTGGTTCCCAGGCTAACAGACTGTCAGAGGTTAATAGCCCTTTTGATCTTGCAGCTGGTCAGGAACCAGAGCAATAAAAGAAATTATACTTGCAAATTCTAGCCATTAACTCTGGCCTCAAAACAGTAGTCAGAATGCCTTTATCTAGACATCTCGGCTCCGAGTTTTGACATCAAAGAATTGACTTATCAGCCTTGTTACAGCAGAATGCACTGTTGTTACATTTTTGCAGTTCCACATTTAACACCATTTTATCCTATTTAAGAGAACAGGCCTGTGGCTTATATTAATATTTACAAATGATTCTATCTGGCTAGGCTGGCAGCCTTCACCTACCGTCACACTCAGTATAATTGCATATCCTTTTAAGAGCCTGTGACCGGTGGCAGTGAAACTACTTTATAGCCTGGACAAAAGGTGGCATAGCTAGTAAAACTGTGCCAGCCTTTCCCAGGTGTGGGTGTGTGCACAAATTAAATCTCAGACTGTGTGTGACAGCTACTTGGGGCAGGGACACAAAGCACTGGTTTCACAGAGAGGGTGCTGGAAGACTTGGCTTAGACACTTGGCTGAGGACCTAACCCTACAACTGTGTCAATGGTGAACCTTATAGGGACCTGGAGGGAGACAGAAAGAGACACCCATATCCTGGGCTGTGTGTGTGCCCTGTGTGCTCTTAAGGGAAATTGTGCTTTATGCAGAGAGGTCTGCATCTGGAAATACTGAGTGTATTCATTTGTGTATTCCAAATGAATGTCCCTCTCCTGTGTCAGTGGAGTGGATTCAGGCTCCTTGATTAATGGCGTAGCGTGGGGATGTCTCTCTCTCTCTCTCACACACACACACACACACACACACACACACACACACACACACACACACACACACACACACACACACACACATATTTATTTGGAGCACTGTAGATTCGTCAATGGACATTTTGTGGACACAGAACTATCAAATCCCATTTTCAGTGACACTGTGGAACAAGAGAATTGGACCTGCAATCTCCTGTAGGACCCATTTTAAAACTGTTTTCTTGATGTAATGAGAGTAGATGCTGTGGTTGTGGCAGCATGGACATGAGCAAATCATTGCACACACGTGTATACATACATACACATATATCTATCTATATATCTATATATATATTTATATATATATATATATATATATGTGTGTGTGTGTGTGTGTGTATATATATATATATATATATATATATATATATATATATATATATATATATATATATATATATATATATATATATATATATATACACACACACCTATATATATATATGTGTAATATGGGTCTACTCACTTTAGTTGTGTAGCCCATACATTGACCTCAGAAATGTCGACTGTAGCACCCCCTAATACCCCCCCCCTAATTAGATATACTTGCTGTGAGATTATGCAATCCCTAGGGATTGTCAGTCCTGCATACCTGTTAACCATCTGCATATATTGACCAAATGTGGTTGATTTAAACAAATACTGACAAACAAGCACATAGACCAAATGCAAGACTGTGTGTGTGTGTGTGTGTGTGTGTGTGTGTGTGTGTGTGTGTGTGTGTGTGTGTGTGTGTGTGTGTGTGTATGTATATATAAAATACAAAATGGTTGACAACTTATTTGATCGAAAAGTTTGTGTGGTTGTAAAAATGAGTGACTGCACAAATGTTGAATGCTCATTTGTGCGAAGTGCATTTAGTTGAATTCAAACTTAATATAACGTAGGTAAGTTTGAGTGTATAGGAAAATATTTGACCGAAAAGGTGGTGTTTGTGAAAATATGCAAGATCATGATATAATGGCTAGTATGTATGTGCAAGTGTTCACTGGTTAGGATTAAAGTAAGGGTTAGGTAAGGGAATCGATATAGTGCTATGCCTGTTTGGTGCTCTGGGTGCTCTGTGCCCTTTAGTCTTGTTTAGCGGTAGGGAAGGGCTTTTAGTAATGTTATGTGTAGAGTTGGGATTAAGGGTAAGGTTAGTTTTAAACATGAGTAAGGTAGTGCGGGGGTTGGGGTTAATTGATTTCTGGAGAGAAGTTACCAGTGTTTTTTTTATTCATTAAACAAGAAACATCTTTATTAAATTATCACTTATGACATAAGCAATCATACATTTATATTAATGAAAACAAACCATACTGACATAACTTTATTTGCAAACATCATACTTCTCTTATAATCTTTCTAGTCACTGTCTGTCAAACATTACATTGCTTGTTCATATCCTGCCTTCTTTTAAACCTCATTCCTCCCCTATATGTATTGTTCCCACAAGTCCAATTTTTTTCTATGTAATTTGCTCCTACCCTTTTCTAAAGATCCTGATTCCAGTTATTTTATCTCTGTTACTATATTCACTACTTCTAGTACAGTTGGCTTAGACTTTGATTTCCATTTCTAGTAATTGCTTTTTTGGCAGCCACTATAATTAGCCTCAGCAAGACTTTACTATGTCTAGGCAATTCCGATTCTGTATCGTAGCTCAAAAAAAATAATTTCCTTATAATCGTACCAATTTGCTCACCCAGTATTTCTGATAGAGCACTCTGCAGAGAATTTTTAAAGTCACCTAACTCATTACACTCCCCGGAAAATATGTTCCCAGTCATATCTTTCTTCCCCATCTCACCTCCAACATTTGCTGACTACCTGAGGAAAAATTCTTCGGAGTCTACTTGGGATATAAAAATACCTATGTAAACACTTCAAGCAAAGACTATCTTCAAGACTTTGTTGTATATTTGGGAGATATACATATATCCCGCCATTGCTTCTTTGTAACTTGCTTATCCAATCTGTCTTCTCAAGCCTTTCTAACCTTCTCTGATTGATTCTTATATTTATCATGCAATATTTTACATGCTGTAGTAATTCCTTTTTTAACAACAGCTTCTGTTCAGGATTATACTAAAAATTCTACCAGTGCTGGTCTTTTGTTTAGGATCCCCCTATTTCTTTTTGCCTATACTCTGATACCAGTCCTCAATAGGGAAGGTAATCTCTAGCTGATAGTTACTTTAGCTAATTTTGAAAGAATATGCACTAAGGAGATTTACCAGGCTCATTATTCTCATAAAAATAACATTTTTAACTTCACAAGGGAGGAAGCTTTAGTGTTAACAAAATTGAGAAAGTCGGACAAATACAGGGTTATGAGGCCTGACAAAGGTGGTGGGGTAGTTTTGGTGGAAAAGGTAGATTATATTAATGACATAGCAAACTTGCTTTATGATACAAATCAATACAAAATAGTTTCTAGAAGTGAAATACAAATAGCTCACAGAAAGTTAATGCTGTTTTTGGAGGATAATTTATTTCAAGATGTTATTAATGAACAAACCTTTAGGTTTTTACAAAACGACCACCCTCATATCCCCACAACATCTGGGATCCCGAAAGTGCATAAAAATGTGTTTCACCCACCTTATCGTCTTATTATAGTGGCACATAACAGTTCCACGGTACTTATTATCGCAACCAGATTTTCGCGGTTGCTGTAATACATTTGTTTGCCTAAAAATGGATAGTGGGAGTTATGTTAAGGTGGAATTTGATGTTTTCAGTGGATATGACTTAGTTTGTCCTTAAATTTGGTAAGGTAAATCAACGTGGAGATGTGAATCTTGGACTGCGTACTGTAAAGTTGGTTACACTGACATTGTGCTGCAGGAAATGAAAGTCAGACACCTGGGAAAATGTTTGGTTGAACTTCTGCTGTCCTGCAACATGGATTACTTATAAGTTGTGCAATACTTTCTTCAGAGAATAAGGCACGGAGACCTGCAAATCTTTTTTTTTTGGTAAATTGTTGGATTTATTATTTACAAACTGTTGAATAGAACTGAAATTAAAGAGAATAAGTAAGGGAATATGTATGTGCACACTTTATAAAAGTACTTGTACAACGGAGGCTGTTCTGTTAAGTGGTAGTCCGATAATTTTTTGGAGTTGTTGCCAATAATGGTTTATTTTTTGTATTCAGATGGTGTTATCCTTGTGGATACTACTTACTGTTGTACTGTTTAGTGGATGTTTTACGCCAGCATACTTGTGGATTGCTCAGTCGCTGGTTTACTGTTTGGAATGTGCCTAGCACAAAACAGGACTTGGAATGTGGTATGAGTGGCTTGATTTTGGGAACGGCATACGTTCAAAGAAATACTAATTTTTCAAATATTACACTGTTATTCCTACCTAAACAAAGTTTTTGTTTTAAAGATAACATTCCCTGTGTGATTCTGCATACATTTCTGGTTTAAATTACCCATGGGAAAGAAAGTGGTATTATCGCAAAAATCTGGTTGCGATAATAAGTAAGTACCAGTTCCACTTATTCACTGGGGGGTTTTATTGACCGCTTACTTAAAGACACATTAATCCCTATTAGCCACGTGTTAACAGATTCCTGGGATTTCCTTGGAAGGATCAAACAAGAATATTTTTCAGAATCCACAGGATTGATGTAGTAGATCTTTTTAGCTCTATACCTCATGATATAGGTATGGAACTATTTTCAGAAGCATTATTAGATTGTACTACACTGAGAGGTCCTCTTTTTAATTTTATTATTGATGCTATGGATACTTTATTGCACCACAACTACTTTAGTTTTTGAAAATGAATTCTTTAGACAGCTTAGAGGTGTTGATGTGGGGTCAAGCTGTGCCCCGATGTATGCTAACTTAGTTGTGGAAGCATGGGAGAAGAAATATATTTTTAATTCAGGGTTTGGGGATGGGTGGTTTCTTTACTTGCGTTACCTGGATGATATTTTTGTTATATGGAAGAGTGAAAAAACATTGGTAGACATTTTTTGTGAATATATTAATAACATTTGTGAATATTTTAAGTTTACTTACAATTTCCATGTTAATGAAATCAACTATTTGGATGTTACTTTTGCCAAGAACTATGATTTACAACAGTTCACATCCAGAGTTTTCTGCAAACCAACTTATTCCAATAGCTTTTTGGCATATGATAGTAACCATCCATACTATACCAAAAGGAATCTGGTCAGAGGTCAAATGATCTGTGGGGCCAGAATGTGTTCTACAATTCTGGACTTCAAATTAGAACTAGGTAACTTGACCTCTATGTTTCTGGCTAGAGGATACCCGTCAAATATGGTTTACAACCTGGCTGAAGAAGTCCTTATGGGATGGGGTAACAAATTTACCCCACTTTTAGGTCAAGACCCAAAAGTAAATAAAGTTGGGAAACCTAATGAACAACAAAAATATTTAAATACTATGGTTGCACAATTTGGTACTTTTGACCGTAAGGTCAAAGACATTTTGACTCACAATTGGTTAATTCTACAGTGTAACGAAGAACTACACAGTAAACTGGGGGAGAAACCAGCATTTACATCTAAAGTGGGACATAATTTAAAATTTCTTTTTGAACACCCCACCCACCCACAATCTAGTCAAGGAGGCACAACTAATTGTGGTTTTTGTAAATACTGCCCCTATATTTACAAAGGAGAGGAACTAGCGATAGCTGACCCTCAAAGGAAAATTTGTTTCAAAAAAGGCAACTGTGATAGTTGTGGGCTAGTCTACATTGTTATTTGTCAGGATTGCCAAATGTTTTATGTGGGGAAAACGGAGAGGTCCTTGCGTAAACGAATATATGAACATCTTTATGCCATTGAAATGCAAAATGGCAATAATGCATTATACAAATACACACTCTCTTGTGAGGTTAAGCTAGGATTCCGTTTTGGAATTCTAGAAATTATAAGGAAAGACATTGGGGGGACTGGTCAAATGACATTTATAGAAGTGAATTTAGATGGCAGTTATTTCTAAATGCCACTAACCCTCCAGGGTTAAATGACCACGTTTCACTTGTACCAATATTAAAAGATAGGGTAATTATGAGACTGTTAAAGTGCAACCAATGCTACTCAGAATTGTATATGAATTTTTTACTTTTTATACTACTATTTGTAAATTAACCTGTTTGTTTTATTTGTAATTGGCAGTTTTAATTGAATTATTGAATAATTTAACTAATTATTAATTAACTAAAGGATAAAATCAACTTTAGGCTTTGTATAACAGTTTTGATAACGTCCTGTAGAGTGTGGCAGACAAAAGCGCTTAACTCAGTTTGTGGCTTGTTTAATAAATTGGAGTTTTTCGTTAACCTGACTGTTTATTGGTATCAGGTCTGATTCCACGAGGTGTGTTGGTTTATTTATATATTACTATCTACTTTAGATAAATGAAAACGCAAATTTCTCGTATGCTCAAATGAGCGAATAATCATAACATCGGAAGTGGTATTTTGGGATCGCAGTACAGTGAATTGTGGGATATTTGGCCTTTCCTCACTGTAGTGTGACCTCGAAGTAGGAATATATATTTATTTTATATATACATTTCGATGTTATGATTATTCGCTCATATGAGCGTTCAAGAGATTGTGTTTTCATTTATCTGACATAGACCCCATATATATATATATATATATATATATATATATATATATATATATATATATATATAGATATATATATACATATATATATATATATATATATAAGTAACATGTATGTGTATACATGTGCGTGTGTGTGTGTGTGTGTGTGTATGTATGTATGTGTATATTTGTGTGTGTGTGTGTATATATATATATATATATATATATATATATATATATATATATATATATATATATATATATATATATATATATATATATATATATATATATATATATATAGATATATATCATTAGCACCTAAGTGGTGTGGAATGTCACACCTCTAGCAGCCTGCTCACATCTTACATTCCAAAGCATTTTCTGAAAAACTTAAAAAGGATAAGATAAAAGTCAATATTCTATGAACAATAAAAGCTATTAAAACTGTACAAATTGCAATGTTACTAGTAAGAACTTAAACTTAAACCCATCTCCACCAATCTAATAAAAAAACTTCTTTATAAACTTAAGCCTTGCTCCAACGCCCCTGACAGCATTCCATCCTCCTTCCCAAAAATAGCCTCTGATGCTATTGCTCTGCCTATCAGCATCCTGATCAATAGATCACTAAGTGAATCCTATGTTTCCAAACTTTGGCGTTCTGCATTTATTCTTCCACTTCAAAAGGGTGGCAAAAAATTGTAATGTCTCCAGTTTCCACCCCATAGCCATCCTCTCCCCCGTCTCCAAAATTCTTGAAAAATGTATCCACCTGCAGCTCTTGCCATTCCTTGCCAAACACCAGCTACTCTCTCCTACCCAACACGGCTTCCGCCCAGGGCACAGTACTAACACCGCCCTTCTCTCCTTCTTACATTCTGTAAACTCCGCCCGTGACTCTGGTAATATGGTATCTTCTGTTCTGCTTGACTTATCCAAAGCCTTTGATACCATCTCTCATACCCACCTTCTAAGCCATCTCTCCAATCTCAACCAATTCTCTCATGGTTCTCTAGCTACCTTTCAAACAAGTCCCAAGCCGTGAAATGGGGCCAAGCCACCTCCTCTTTCCTTCCTACCCCAACCGGAGTACCCCAAAGTTCCATACTTGGCCCATTGCTATTTAATATCTTCATTAATGACTTCCACAAAGCCATTCCTAACACCAACATTGTGCAATACGTTGATGACTCCACTTTGACCTGCTGTGCTACCAACCTAACAGAGCTCCAGTCTCTGACACAAAAAGCCTTCTCAGCCACTGAAAACTGGATGCTCCAAACTCACCTCTCACTAAATGCCAATAAAAGAAAAATCCTTCTATTCTCCCCCTCAAAATCCTCCCCTCTTGACAATAACTCCCTCCATATAACCAGTCTCAATAACTCCTCCATCGAGATTGTACCCCCTGCCAAACTTCTTGGTGTCACAATTGACAATCGACTAAAATTTAACACTCATATCCAGGTAAACATCAAGAAAACACACATAAAACTAGGCCTACTTTACAGAAACAGCTACTTCCTCTCTCCTTCCACCAGACTAACTCTTGCCTCTACCTACCTCCTTCCCTCTCTTATGTATGGCGCTCCTCTGCTCACTAATTTATCTTCCACACTCACCTCCAAACTTGAAGTTTGTTATAACAAAATTTCCAGATTTGCTACCAATGCCAAATCCTCCTCTCATCACTGCACCACCCTTCATTCCCTAAACTGGCTTGAACTCCCTAACCTACTTGACTTTCTCCAAATTACCACAGCCCACAAATTACTATTCCAACCCACTAACTGCCCTGCTCTATCTAACATTCTACAACCTTGTACCCCTCTCAGACCCCTTAGATTCTTTCACCAAAACCTGATCACCGTTCAAAAACCCAAGCGCCCAGCTGGTCAGCTTCTCCTACCCTTTACCCTAGCAAAAAAATGGAATGCTCTACCCTCCTCTCTAAGGACCTGTAAAAACCATCTTATCTTCAATACTCAACTTCATTCCTACCTCTACCTGAACAGGAAATGCAACTGCACTCTTCCACCCATACCTCTCATGCCCTCCTCTCCCTTTACTCCAGGCTAACCTTTTCTTCCTACCTTACTCTCAATCCACCGATTCATTTTGTAACTAGATAATAATATCTAGCCTTTATACTAAAAGCTTGTTTGTTTATTTTTCTGAACAATAACTGTAATTGTCTTTGAATTTTTCTTGTTAAAGGAACCCATTGTTTGTACTCTAACTCTTTAATATATTCATGTAATTAACTTTGCTATGTGGAGCTTTTCTCCCCGGGCCTCCACTGAAAACGGGCTCTTAAGCCCAGTGGACCTCCCTGGTAATCAAACTGGAATAAATAAATAAATAAAGAAAGAAGTTTTCCTTGGACAATGATAGTAGGTGCATTCATAGTCTTTCTATAAATACTACAATATATTATAATGAACACAAACCCAAAATAAATGTTTTTGCTGAACTTTCACAATTTGTCATTATATTGGAAGCTGTATAATCTAGACATACATTGTTAGAATATTTTTGTTAACCAGACATAAGTTTTCATATGACAACAAGAAATTCCTCTGAGTGCCTGTCTGTTGAGAATTTACAGATATATGAAAATATATACTTAATTGTATAACCTACAGTGCAAATTTGAAAGAGAGTTTTTTTTTACCATCTAAGGTTTCACCTGATGTTATGCAACAGGTTGCAAGTCACTTGTTTTTTAAGTATTACGTGCATATGGAAATATTGTTTATTTTCATAATAACTAACAAGCAGCAAGCAATATATCGGGTATAATGTGATATAAATGAATATTGAAAATGAATTTCTGTCTCCCACCATGACGTCTCACCATTGCCGTCAATAGCATGTAGGGCTGTCAGTTATGAAACTATGAACATAACTATGAACATATGAATAATAATAAGTGATTAATTTCTCTACTGCTGACATCCTAGATTAGCAATCAGTGTCATTTTGTTAATAACTCCTTGCACTTTCTAGTAATGCCTCTTATTAGCTGGAAAGTGATTTAGAACATGAAGCCAGACCCAAAAAAATTCTGGATGCCATAAGGAGCTATGGGTGTGAACTGGAAGTATACAAAAAGGCACTATAAGCTTGAACAAGGTGCACATATACATATGCTTTTATATATATATATATATATATATATATATATATATATATATATATATATATATGAAATATACATGCGTGTGTATGTATGTATGTATATATATATATATGTGTGTGTGTGTGTGTGTGTATGTGTGCAGTGTGCGTGTATATATATATATATATATATATATATATATATATATATATATATATATAAATACACACGCACGCATCAGTCTTAAATGCATATGTCTAAAATAAAATACGCCTTTGGTAACTTCTCCATCTACATAGGAAAGCCCATTTAAAGTGGTTTTAAAACAGTTGCTTTAAACTCAGCCTAGTTGATTATTCTGTCCCCCACACTTTTTTATTTGGTAAACTGAGTTTGAATTTATGTTGGATTCATAGTTCAGTTGATGTACTCTTGAACCTGTGAATTTTGCAATTTGTTTGGTAACTGGATCAGAAAACAGAAACTTGAACTTTGTCTGTCAATATTTGCTTTCAAGGACAAGGTTATAATGTTTTTTACTATACATACTGTACTTGACCGTGTGAATATCTCTAAAAATGGGTTTTTACTAGTTTTCCTAGCAAGGCAAAAACAAGTTCAGTGAGTACAGTCTGAAAGATTTTATAAGAAATCATTTTTGTACCTACCTAGTAAAACACAGTAATGTGTAATGCACAAATACAGTTCTGTGCATTACTGAATGTAATTTGGTTGGAGGAGGATGGGACACCTGCATAGTTTTGTAAAATGTTTGTTACTAGCGTTAATAGTAAGACGTGGCATTTCTACATAGATTAGCAGGCTGTTTATTACTAGCTTTAATAGTAGGACATGGCACATCTGCATAGCTTAGCAGAATGTTTATTACTAGCTTTAGTAATAGGAAGTGGTAAGGAGTGGGAGGCTGATATTATTAGGACGTGGCAGGCTAGGGGAGGATATAAAAGTGTGGAATATAAGGAGTTTTGCAGAATAATTCTGTAATGCTTGAAGTGTTGTTAATTTGTAAATATCTGAACTCTGAAAGGCAGCTACTCGTGATTCTGCAGATGTGGACACTAAAGGATGCATGCCATTTTCCCTTCTTATATTATTACTGATGAATCGACATAATGGCAAAACATGTCTATAGCTAATGGAATTTATCTTGCTGGCTTAAATGCATTAATAAAAGCAGTGTGCTAAAACATTTTTTTTCAGGGAGATTTATACTTCTCTTATGATGTTTTCATAAAAGAGAGGTTTGCACACATCTTCACACAGATTTTTTATTGATTTGCGTATACCTAGCTGACAGTGGTCAACCATACCTTTTGAGTATCCAGATTTTCAGAAAATATCCAGATTCCTGCCTTATATTGTTGGTCTCTTCATCATAAAATTTGTGGTTTTCTGGCAAATTACTGAGGATTGAAATCACTAAATAATGACAGACATTAGAGTGTCAGATTCCATATACTTCCAAAAAAATGCATGCTAGTGCAAAACCTGTTATTCTAACAACTTTGTAAGAGCATTATTTAAAATATGTCCCTTTTTTTACCTTTGTCCACCCATTAATTTGGTCTGTTCAGATTTCTTGAGTTAAGAGGTTGAGAGGTATATGTGTTCATCTCATCTTAAGTGAGGCCTACAGAGAGGAAGTGAACCAACACGTCTGGTGTGATGATAATAACCTGTCACTGAATGTCGACAAGACAAAGGAGATCATCATTGACTTCAGGAGGAAGCATATGATGTATGCTTCACTCATCATCCATGGTAATGCTGTGGAGTTAGTGAGAAGTACCAAGTTTTTGGGGGTGTACATTACGGATGATCTGTCATGGACTACAGATATTTCCTTCCTTGTCAAGAGGGCATACCAGTGTCTTCATTTTTTACATCAGATGAGGAGAGTAAATCTTCCTTCTCCTGTCCTGACAATGTTCTGTAAAGGTACAATAAAAAGTATTTTGACCAGCAGTCTCTCAGTCTGGTATGGTGATTGTACCATTTCGGACCAGAAGTTACTTCAGAGAGTGGTGAAGATGACAGAGAAAATTATTAGAACTTTCCTCCCATCTGTACAAGATCTATATCAGCTACGCTGTGTTAGCAGAGCCACTAAGATAATTAGGGTCTCTACTCATCCTGCCAATAAATTGTTCAGTCTTTTGCTTTCTGGCAAACACTACCGCTGTATAAGGTAAAAGACTCTTATATTTAGCAGTTTTTCTCCCACAGGCCATTAGGCTACTTAATACTTTTAACAACATGTAATATGTTGGCCTATTGTGATTGTTGAACCTCAAATATATAAATAGATTGTTGAATATATACATTCAGGTTTTATATTTTTTGAAATGCTGCTATTTTTGGGTAATAATTTGTTTTTTTCCCTGAGTATTTTTAGCTGTGGAAATAATTTGTGATTGTTTATATGGTTATATGTATATTTATTTATTTATTTATTTCGTGATTTTGTTATGTTTATAGTTGCACATTGAGTTTGGAGAAACACAATTTCATTCAGCTGTGTACTTGTATGGTCTGGATGACAATAAAGTTTACTTTGACTTTGACTAGTTGCATGAAACCATCTCTCTGAGAAGGCAAAACCATGAGTATAACTTAAAAAGATAAGAACAAATGTTTATAAAAACAAATACTCTTACAGGCTTGTTTTTCAGCCTTTTGGCTGCTTTCCAAGCAAGATTACGGAATAGCAGAGTCTGGAAATTTGCTCTTACCCCTCTGTTGTGCAATCTCAGAGTTAGTATATATAATTAGCATGGGGTGTGGGGTGCAGGGGGCTTGTACTCCTACATAGAATTAGATTGTGTAATCTCAGATCTAGTATATATAATTAGCAGGGATTGCAGGGGGCTTGTCCTCCTACAGAGGATTAGATTGTGATCTTGGAGTTAGTATATATAATTAGCAGGGGCCGTGGGGGTGCAGGCGGCTTGTCCTTCCTACATAGAATTAGATTGTGTGATCTTGGAGTTAGTATATATATAATTAGGGGGTGTGGAGGAGGGCTTGTCCTCCTACATAGAATTATAATGTGTGATCTTGGAGTTGAGGTATGGGGGTTGCGTGGAGCTTGTCCTCCTACATAGAATTAGATTGTGTGATCTCAGAGCTAGTATATATAATTAGCATGGGGTGTGGAGATGGAGGGGGCTTGTCCTCCTACATAGAATTAGATTGTGTGATCTTGGAGTTAGTATATATATATATAATTAGGGGGTGTGGAGGGGGGCTTGTCCTCCTACATAGAATTATAATGTGTGATCTTGGAGTTGAGGTATGGGGGTTGCATGGAGCTTGTCCTCCTACATAGAATTAGATTGTGTGATCTCAGAGCTAGTATATATAATTAGCAGGGATTGCAGGGGGCTTGTCCTCCTACATAGAATTATAATGTGTGATCTTGGAGTTGAGGTATGGGGGTTGCGTGGAGCTTGTCCTCCTACATAGAATTAGATTGTGTGATCTCAGACTTAGTATATATAATTAGGGGGTGTGGAGGGGGGCTTGTCCTCCTATATTGAATTAGATTGTGTGATCTCAGACTTAATATATATAATTAGCAGGGAGTGTGGAGATGGAGGGGGCTTGTCCTCCTGCAAAAATACTGTATTTTTTTAAGTTTTTTAATGATCTGATCTAAAAAGATTACTCTCTTTGCATTCACTCTAATGACATTTCACTCATTCATGAGACACTCCTTAAAAAACATGCAATGCCAAACAGACTGATAACTGGTAAGGGAGGGTTGTAGTTATGGGGTGGGTAAATGGGCACTTGGGTAAAGAATGATTCAGTGTTTTTAGCCTATAATACAAAGGGATGCTTGAGATAATTCAATGGCTGTAACATTTTTATAGAGGATCATGTTCCAGCAGGAAAAGCAAAGTGGCAGAAACCCCCAAACTAATTTACACTAGCATCATATGTTGCCAGAAACAATAAGCAGTAGGAAAAGAGACATTGCTAGGGCGGGCAAATGGGATGGCTGCTATGGCAACAGCGGGTTAGGGGACATGATTGGTAGATATCAGTTACACTGTAGCAAGCAGTTTGCTACTTTTTTTTCTCCTAAACGTAGAGTTGAGGTGACCTAGATCAGAGAACGGTACAGGACACTGTGTAACCCAGCTATGGTTCTGTGTGGGAAACTGAGTTAAAGATGTAGATTGATATATTGTGCTGGTAGATGTGTGATGAAGTGTTAGAGTGAGGAGCTGGTTGTGAAGGTCACATTCTGTTAGTTAAAGAAATGATAGGGATGGATGGTGTGATGTTACATATTAAAAACTATATTAAAATAATTAACATGAGCTGATAACAGATGGGACTAAACAAGAAGTGATTGTAACATTGGCAAAATTTTACTAGGATTAGGTACAAGTTCTGTGGTACAGCTGCATGGCATAAAGTGAGAAAGTTCTGACTATGCTGCAGGTGACCAGAGGTCAGTTATCAGCAGAGGGTACTGCAAGGGCTGGTAATAGAGGATGGGAGCACGTAGGCACTGCTGGATAACCCATGCTGGGCAAAGTGGGATATGTAGGGCATTCTGACTCACCACACGGGTGGCCCCAGTCTCACACTGCCATTAGTGCATTCACACTATGTAGCCAAGGAGAAATATGGAGGCACATGTCCCCTCAGAAGCAGTGATTTTAGGCTCAGAGGAGCTGTCGAGTGGGATACTTCCAAGACCCTCCAAGACCGGCAATCTGGCCCACTCCCTGCCTCCTGACCCTTGCTGGGGAACAGAAGGGAACCAGAGATTCTAGGGCAGGAATAAATGGGCTGGATGGCAGGAGACCAGATGACTTTTCATTAAATTAATTTAACATTGGATAAGATATCCATCATGCTGAAAGTGTACTATTGAGAGGTTTTAAACCTCTCTTGCTAAATTGGGGGAAAAATGGAACAGAGGTCAATATTTTGGTTTTCACCTTTCCTGAATTTTTGTTGAAGAAAACACTTGACAAAACAGCATATAAAATTGGTCAGTATTTATTTTTAGGCTACATCAGGGAAACAAGAAGTAAAGGTGCCACCTTACTGAGGTACCCACTTTTAACCACACACAATTAGCTGACCATCACAATTTCTGTAACAAGACAGCATGAACAAGCATTGGAAACGTAACAGAAAATGTGTGCCCTAGAAACAGACATAATGAGTAATAGAGAAAAGGACAATTAATGAGTGAGAAAGTTCTGAGCTTGGTCATAAATGGAAGTTATGGATCAGAGAGAACAAGCAGTTTAAAGGAGATAATGAGGAAAAATCAAATAACGGGACCCCCCAGCTAAATAAACACAAAGAACAACATATATCAAAGATGGAAACTCTATTCACTAAGCTGTCTGAATGTAAAGCCATCTATAGAGAGAGAAAAACTCAATAGAAAACAGAAAAAAACACAGACAAAATCCAAACTAGCAGGGAATATAAAATTTGGTAGAAAAGGATTTCTTTACATGAATAAAAATAGCATCAGGGATAACAGAAGTAAAGTCTACTTAAATAATTCAGAAGGTGGGATGCAAAATGATACAGAGGCTAAAATAAACTATCTGGATTGTCTCACTGACCACTTTTTTAGTAGTTTTGAAGATAAAAGTAAGACCTAGGGAAAAGTGTTGAAAAATTCAATATTTGTGCTATCTGTTAGTGTCATCATAACCTATAGGAACACAAAAATCGTTTTTCAACCCACTAAAGACATTCAAATGGTTTATCTTCTATATTGTGTATACAGCCCTGCCAGAAGAGTGTATATTACATAAAGTGAATTATCTGTGTAGTAATTATGGACCAATAAGCCGGCTTATGTTGCAAATGGTTATAAAATGCATGGAATAGGTAGAGTGGTGAACAGTCAGCATGGATATGTGAAAAGGCAGTTAATTTTTAGAAAAGTATGTTATTTCATAAAATCTTTGCTAAGGCTGATAGACTTTGAGGTTGATGTGGTCTATCTGGACTTTAGAAAAACATTTGACAGAATAACCCACAGCAAACATCTAAATGAAATGTTTTAAATGTATACAAATGTGCATATACTAAGAGAGGTGCAAATTAGAAGGAAATGAAGGGTGGAGACTGCTGAGAAATATAGACAGTGTTTTTTGTTATAGGGCTGCTTCAGGGGAACTGGATGGATAAATATGTTGTTGATATTAGAATTGCTATGGCAATTAGATCAGAACAAGAAGCAGTGATATTCCAATAATATTTTTAAAGATATGTACAAATGGTATAATGAAAATGATCTGGTAAATGTAGAAGTGTTGAAGCAATTTGGAATTCTTCCAATGAGATTCCTGTGTAATTCAATGTGAAAAAGATTTGTATTAGGTTAATCGATATACAGATTTAACAATTAAGATAGATAATAAATGTATACACAGCCTCTTCAAAGATATTATCCTGGATTCTAAAGACTATAAGTTATAAAGATACAGATATCTTAATATTCTTGTTTAATAGTTTTATTAGATATAAATTGTATAAATTAGAGATAGGATGTCCTGTATCCATCCATCCGCACCTCTTTTTCCCAGTTTTACACATGGGGTCGGGGTGTTACTTCAACAGTGACAATCATCTAGAGCCAAAGTTCACACAGTCAGGTGGCTGTTCTTCCACACCACATACTCGCATGAACACTCACACCTATGGCCAGTTTAGTGTGTTCAGTCCACCTACTGCATGTATTTGGAACGTGGGAGAAAACAGGAGCACCATGAGGAAATCCATATGATCACAAGGAGGACATGCAGATTCTGCACAGCAGATACTCCAGCTGAGAATCGAACTGGGGAACCTCTTGCTGTGAAGTAACAATAGTACCCACTGCTCCATGGTGTCGCCCTTTGCCTGTCCTGTATGGTTCCGTTAATATGAGAAAAAGCATCAAGGGATTCAAATAAATTCGCCAAGTATATAATTAGACCAAAATCTGGGATACAAAATAAGTGCATTAGCTGCATACTAGGTTTACTGAAAAACTATGAGGAGATCTGATTCCCATTTTTCAAGTCCCTTACATATGCATACCTAAACGCTTTGACACTGGTAGAATTGAAACTGGAATGCTGTATAGGGGATACAGGGGATAGGATACAAGACTGCGGTGCTCCTGTTGGTGGAAGTGGAATAATGGAACATGGAAGAAGAAGATGAGGCAACAAACAACATGACATACCTGTGTTCATAGGTGTTTACTAGGCTAATGACCACAAGGGCCCTTTTAACCCTAGTCATACATCCCAAATCTCTGACAAGTTCTGATACCCTTGATAAGTGTAAGCATGGGCCTGGGAGATGAACCATTTACAGGATACCTGTGCCCAGAAATATTAGAAACATAGGTGCCAAACCAGGGATGAATTTCCAGTTTCCCATCCAGTTGTCCAACTTGCACTTGAATTGGGTTAGTGAGGAACTGTCTAGCCTGTTCATAGATGGGGTAGTCTCTGAGATACATACCTCTCTCTCCAGCAGGTCCTATTTATAGCGCAAGCAAGATTTAAGTCTTTAGAATGGGTAATTCTGGTGCTGTTTGTTTTGTGGATATGCAGGAGTTCCATCAGAGTGGGATCTGACAATGCCCTGTCTGTCAGGCATAGATCCCCTCTCAAAAGCTTGTAGGAGACAGAATACAGGGATAGGGCCTTGAGGCAGTCTGCATAAGACATTTTACTTATGCCCTGTATTCTTTTACTGAGAAACCTCTGTGGACGTTTCAGTTGTCGGGTATGCCTGCTCAGGTACATAGCAAAGGGGGCACTGTACTCAATGATAGGTTTGATGAATGCCAAATACAGTGGAACAATGACTTCTTTGGATTTAGATGCCATACCTTTGTTTATAAGTTGCACAACATAGAATGATTTCCTCACAACTGTAGACACATGCTGGTCAGAGGCTATCTGTGTGTGTCCCTAAGACCCTGACTACTGGGTTAGCTCTAAGGGGTGTGTTGTCAATGTGATAGTTACCGGGGATAGATGACTTCCCAAAGGATACTATTATGCATTTCTTGGCATTTAGTTTTAGTCCATGGCTCTGACACCAGTTACTTGTCTGTGTCCGACCCTCCTGGAGAACATCTGTGTCAGTGTGAGATTCAATGACAGCACCTAATTTGCAATAATCTGCAAATTTAGTCAGCCAGAGACCACCGATATTGGCCTTGACTTCTCAGAAGTAAATGACAAAAAGGAGTTTTCTAAGGACTGAGCCCTGAGGGACTCCACTTATGACTGGACTCTTTGTAGAGGTGTATGCCCCAATTCTAACTTCCTGGGTCCTGGTTGTGAGCCAGTTGGCTATCCACCAGGTGACATACGGGCTTTTACCTAACCTCTTGAGTTTGTCAACAGTGTCTGAGTGTGGTATTGTGTCAAATGCTTTGGCCTGGTCAAGGTAGGCAGTGTGAAATTTGCCCTCATCAATTGCTTTAAAGAAGTCTACCAGGTTGAGCAGGCATGATCTTCCCTTGTCAAAGCCAAACTGGGTTGGCTCCAGTGTCTGGAGGTTTACTATATCTCTGTTGATTATCTCCATGGTAATTTTTCCATGGGTTTACATATAAGACTAGTGAGACTTATGGATCTGTAGTTTCCAGGGTCTGTAGATAGCCCACCTTTGTGCAGAGGGATGACTGTTGCCTTTCTCCATTTATGAGGTACGAAACCTGTTTGGAGCCTACAGTTAAACAGTAATTCCAGAGGCCCTGATAGGTTGTGTTTCATGCTATGTAGAAGGCATCCTGGGATATTGTCTGGGTCCATTGATGCAGGACCTGTTCCCTAGTAATAGTAGGGGGAGTTATATTTGATGATATTTCTTGTGGGAAGGTTGAAGGGGAGAAAGGGGTAAAGTGGGAGCTGAATATATCAGCCAAGAGGTTTGCCATGTCTTCTGGCTCAGTATAGGTGATTCCATTTACAATGAGCTCTGCACACAATTGTGTATTGCCTTTGAGGTTGTGGACATAGCAGAAGAATGCTTTGTAGTTGTCCTTGGGCTGGGAGGCCAAACTTACCTCAAATTTGGCTTTCATAGACTTATTTGTCCTCTGAGTTGTTTGTTTAGTTTGATGAGAGTACTTTTATCCTGCTGGGTGCTGCACATCCTAATTTTTGCAATGATTTTCTTCCTCCTGTTATTTTATTTATTTGCAGTTGGTTAACCAGGATAGTCCATTGGGCCAATGAGAACCCGTTTTCAATGGAGTCCTGGGGAGAAAATCTCCATGACAAAACAAAGATTACAGCAGTTTATAAATTAACACAACAAAGTTGCAGCAGTTAAAATTAAATTTCTAGGTTACATTTAGTAGAAGACAAAACATTGCATTAGTAAATATACAGTTTTTTGAAATGGAGTAGTACAATTTGAGAATTTAAAAAGTTATTTAATTGGCTTAGTATTTGCAAAATATGAGATAGTTGCCTGTAGGAAGTGGAGAATAGGGTATGTGGGGTGGGAGCAGGATCATTCCCACTTTAGATGTGAGTGAAGTGATTTTTTAAAGGAAGGGAGGTTGGCAGTAGTAAGGATGGCGGAAGGGAGGGAGTTCCCTAGGCGTGCTAGGGCAAAGGACAGGAGGTTTTGTCCTGGGGGGGGCGAAGGGGTCTGTGTAGTTCTATTAGGTTTTGGTTGTTAGATCTTAGGAGTCTTTCTGGGTGGTACATTTTAAAGGTAGAGGAAAGGGAGGGACAGAGGGAGGGGTGAAAATGAGTTTGTGTGCATAAGTAAGCTGAGTATAGGTGAGATAGTTGGGAAGTTCGAGCCAGTTTAGTTTGTGGAGAGATGCACAGTGATGGGTTGATGATTTGTGGCTAGTGGCAAATTTGGCAATTTTATTATAACAAGAGGAGAGTTTTGTCTTGAGAGAGGATTGTAGGTTTGTTAGGAGAGGGGCACCATAAAGGAGGGAAGGGATGAGGAATGTAGTAGAGAGAGTGAGCTTAGTAGATGTAGTGAGGTATTGATTGTGTCGGTAGAGCATGCCAAGTTTTTGGTGGGGGGTTTTTATGTTTAGTTGTAGGTGGGTATTGAATTTAAGCTGGTCATCGATTTGGACCCCTAATAGTTTGGTTTCAGATACCAGTTCAAGAGGTGTGTTATTCTGGCTAGTAATGGAGAATAGGTTTCTATCAGTGGTGTTGGTTTTAGATGGGGTAAATACCATGAGTTTTGTTTTTGATGCATTGAGTGCTAGATGATTGTCTTTCATCCACTGTTCTGTGGTAGAGAAGGCGTCTTGAGTTAGCTTTAAGAGAGTGGGGATGGATGTCGCGGCACAGATTATCATTGAATCGTCTGCATATTGAATATGGTTAGCATAAGGGATTGAGCGGAAGAAATAATTTATGAATATATTGAAGAGGAGGGTACCCAGTATGGAACCCTGGGGGACACCAGTGGGGGTGATACAGAAAGAGGAGATGGCTTTTTTCCACTTGACAGCTTGTTGCCTGTAAGAGAGGTAGCTGGTGAACCAATTGAGAGAAGAAAGGGATAGGTTTAGGATAGATAGTTTAGTAAGGAGAAGGTTGTGAGAGATGGTATTGAAGGCCTTAGAGAGGTCAAGTAAGTGGGTAGATACAATATAGTCAGAATCTCTGGCTTTATTCACAGTTTCCAGGAAGGATAGGAGGGCAGTCATAGTGCTGTGACTGGGTCTGAATCCGTGTTGGGTGGAAGTTAATAAGTTGTTATGTAAGAGATAGGGAAGGAGTTGAAGATGGATACATTTTTCTAGGAGTTTTGAGATGGGAGAGAGGATGGCGATGGGACGGAAGTTAGCAATATTGTTATTATTGCCTCCTTTGTGCAAGGGAATGATGAAAGCTTTTTTCCAGAGTTGGGGTACAAAACCTTCTTGGATAGAGTGATTGATTAGGATGCTGACGGGGAAGGCAATGGCTTCGGCAGCTATGCTAAGGAAGGTTGAGGGAATGTTATCGGGGGCATTGGTGCATGGTTTTAGCTTTTGCAATAATTTTTTTATGGTAGAAGTAGGAGTGGGTTTTATGGAGAATGGTGGGGGTTGAGAAGATAGGGTATGGGAGAGTGGAGGTGAAGAGGGTGACAAGAGAGGAGATGCAGAAGTAGGGGGAGAAGTGTTGTTAGAGAAAGATGAGGTTAGTTTGGAAACAGAGTCTATGAAGAAAGAGTTGAATTCGGAGGCCAGATCTATATCTGGTACATTTGGGTCAGAGCTTGGGTTTTCAGTTGTGCTGGGTTTTAGAAGGGTAGTGATGCCTTTTCAGAATTTTTGTGGACTGGTTTTATGGTTGTTTTGAGGTAAGGAGAAGTAATTCTGTCGGTCTGCTGTGATAAGCTTTTTAACTCTGTTACGGAGTGTTTTGAACTCAATAAGGGTGGTAGGAGTTTTGTTTCTTTGGTAACATGCCCAGGCTTTGTCCCTAAGGCGCATGGCAGTTAGTGTGTTTTTGGTTAGCCAGGGGGCGGTTTTGTTTCTTATTCTTTTGGTTATTATGGGGCCATGACTATCTAGTATTTTTAGGAAAGTTGCGTTAAAGTGTGCAACAGCATTTTCCAGGGGTAGAGTTTTAAGGGGGTTCCAGTTAAGTGATTTTAGGGAGTCAGAGAAGGCTTTGGGGTTGAAGTTTTTTAGGTAGCGAATGGTGATGTAATTATGAGTTACTTTTAAATGAGAAGGAAGACGCCTTGTAAAGATGGGAAGGTGGTCACTGAGGGAACCAGGACGAGTCCCACTATCAGGGTAGTAGTGGGGATGAGAGACTAAGATCCAGTCTAGGGTGCTACCACTGGAGAAGTCTTTAGAGGGCCTGATAATGGAGTTGATGAGCTGAGAGTAATTATATAGGTTGATATTTAGGGGGTGTGTAGGGGACTGAATGGAGGACCAGTTAATGTTTGTGTCTCCCAGGATGATAGTTTCATTACTGATATTGCTAGAAAGCCAGGAGAGGATATCCTCCAGTACTGAGATATTGTCTCCAGGGGGAATGTAAAGAGAGGCTATGCATATGTGTTTGTGTTTATTTAATTGAAATAGAGTGAGTATTAATTCTGCATTGGCGAAGTGGGGAATGGGTTTATTGTAGGGAGTAACGGATAGGGAGGATGAGTAGAGTAGAGCTACTCCACCACCCTTTTTGTGTGCTCTGTCTTTTCTTATGATGGAGTAGTTAGGTGGTATAATTTCAGAATCTTTTATATGAGGTTTTAACCAGGTTTCAGAGATAGCTAATATGTCAGGTTTGTTGTGGAGAAGCCAGGCATGTAGGTTGGGAATTTTATTAGCTATGCTTTGGGCATTTAGAGAAGCTAGTGGTATGGATTTGGGGAGCAAGGGGAGTTTGGGCTGGGGTTGGGGTGTATATCTCCAGATAGAGGTATGGTTGTTAGATGTTGGATTATTCTGAAGAGGTGTTTGGATTGCTTTGTTTCTAGGTTGTGTACTGTTAGCTTTGTGAGGCCTTTAGAGGTTAGTGGGGAGGTAGAGATTTTATAAGTGGTGATTAGTGTGTAGTGAAAGAATAGCTGGTTATTAATGGGATAAAGACCAGGGGATATTGAGATAAATAAGTGTAGGTGTGTTGTGGGGAGTGATTTGGTTGTATGAAAGACTGGTGTGTGGGTTATGGTGTTGGGCTGGGTAAGGTATTAGATGTAAGTAAGGGCTAGGAGAAGTAATAGTTGAATTGAGAAGGATGTATATTTTGTAGGCATGTTGAGGCTTTGCTAAGGTGGATATATGGTGTTGAGAAAGGTATGGTGTTTGCTAAGGTGGATATATGGTGTTGAGAAAGGTATAGGAGTAGGTATTGCCTTATTAAAAGGAAGGGGGGTGGAGTGATAGATGGTATGTAGGGGAGGGAGAAGGAAGTGGGTGATGGTGAAAGGGGTGGAAAGAGGAAATAGGAGTGGTTAGGTGAGTATAAATATAGAGCTATTGGGGTGGGTGGAAATTGGGGGTAGTGTAGGGGAGTGGAGTGAGCCCATAGGGCGAATGGAGAGGGAAGAGCCAAAAGGAAGTGAGACCTCAAGAAAAAGTATCACCAGCTGAAACCTAAAGATGAATGAAGATAGGCTACAGTTAATACTGAAAGATAAGTGTGTTTTAGACACTTTTCATACAGGGAAGAATCGGGAGTTTTAGCAAATAAAGTAAATGGGAGGTCTATCTAGGGAAAAGAGGGGAGTAAGATTTAAGTAATTACTGTAATTCTGGTATAGGAATTACTACAGTTATATGGTGTGTGATTGTTTGGTGTGGAGAATGCTGCCACCTAGTGGCAAGAGGGAAGGGCCTGTGTGTTCCAAAATAAAATAAAAGTGCTACTAAAAGTATAGAGGGGGAAGAATAGCATTCAGGCTGCGGTAGGCTGCTGTCGCTCACGCAGGGGTCAGAGTAATAGTTACAGCTGCTTTATTAGATTACAAGTTTTAGCTTAACACTACATACACTGAGATGTTCTTGTTGTAGTAGTGTTCAGGGTGTCGTCTGGTCTTAGCAGGGAGGAATTTTTCTTGGGGTTAAATATATGGAGGGCATACCCAAAACGGCAGACTGTAAAAAAAGAGAGAGAATACAATTATGGAGATATGTTGCAGGAAAGAGGAGGTAAGGGAAAGTGAGGAAATAAGAAAAGTCAGAGAGTAAAGGGTTGTTTAGAGTGTGCTATAGATAGTGGGCGACCTATACAGCCTATTGATTTTGTGATTCCACTAGGGTGGGCTGTTTTTTGAGTTAGTTCTGGACTTCTTTCTGGTGGGTACAGCTGCCTCTGTGCAGCTATTAACATGCCTGTACAGGATTTCTAAGAACAGTTCTGCATAGGTAGCAGTGTTCTCGGGTTTATAGGGGCTTGAAATTTTGCCAGGTTCTCACTTAATAGCAAGAGGTTAGCCTTAGAATAGTTCCTGAATATTCTAGGTTTAGCTGGGGATCGAGGTTTTATTTTTACTTCAAATTAGACCATTTTGTGGTCTGACCTTACCAGGGAAGGCATTACAGTAGGGGGTGTGCTGCACTCTCCCATATTATTGAAGACCAAACCAGTATGATTACACCCCTGGTTGGTGTATTGACTATTTGGTTCAGGGAGTTTGTGTTTACAAAATTCAGGAATCTCTGTGCCTGTACATTTGGTGTTGTACACAATTCCTAGTTAATAGTGGGGGTAATTAAAGTCACCCATGAATATGGTATTGGGTTGAATGGTTAGTGTTTCTAATAAGGTTAAGTACATGGTATGGGTTTCTTGGGTCATAGAGGGGGACCTATAGCTTGCAAGGAAGTGGTATTGGTTTTGCCTATGGTGATTTGAACATAGAGCAGCTCAAGTGCATTGTCCTGTTTGACCAGCCTTGAAGTATATTTGTCTTTGATGTAAATAGAGACACCTCCTCCTTTAGTCCCTGCCTGTGAAGTAGCTGGCCTAAATGTGTGGAAGGCATTATAACCTAATACTGTTGGTGTGCTCTCTGCATCTTTAAACCATGTCTCAGTGACTGCACAGATATCAGTGTTTTCTAGGGTAAAGACAGCTTCTAGGGAGTGGAATGTTTTGTTTAGACTCCTAGGATTGAGTAGTAATACTTCTAGATTTTCTTGGTTTTGATTTGCTATGTTGAAAATACTTTGTTTGGCATTGCCTCAAAAAGGCACTATGGAGGAAGACCGTGTGCTAGCTAATATTTGAAAGCCTAGAGGGGAGAGGTGCAGACCATCCCTGGCAAAGCAGTGTGGTCTGTTGACCATCTCCTTCCATGCTGACAAATATTGTATCCCCTTAGAATGAAACCAGAAACTAAGCCAATTATTAAAGTCAATCATCTTTTGTTCATATTGTGGAATCCTCCTTGGAGAAGGTAAAATGCTGCTCAATGCTAGGCTCATACCAGCCTGAGACACATATTCCGAGAGTGCCACAATGTCTCTCTTCATATAGTCTAGGGAGGTACGTCTCAGGTTATTTACTCCCACATGGACTATGACTGAGTTATATTGGTAATTGTGCTCCAATGACCTGAGTGCTTGCATAATGTGGTGGATCCTAGCTCCTGATAAGCAACTGATTGTGACTTTCTCCTTACTCATCCTGGTGAGAGGGACATCAGTGTGTCTCACGATGGAGTCTCCAATGACTAGAATGTTGGATTATGTGGTGGCTTGCCTTATTAGCTTAGAGGTAGAGGCTTCACAAACTATAGCTCTATGTGTTGATGTGGGTGTTGTTTTTAAAGAGTGCATTTGGGGCTGCTGAGGGTATTTGTTATGTGCACTTCATCTAGGAAGTCTTTGTGGTTTAGAAAGGTTACATGTAAGTGCCTCAGCATATGTGGGTCGGTATGTCTGCTTTGAATTGTGTGTAATGGGTGCAGTGTGTGTACTACTGACAACCTTATTGACATTAGGAGTACTTTTATGTGAGAGCTTTGTCTCCAGTGACATTGTATAAATACATCTCTCACATACCATATCAGTTTGTTTGAGAATTAGCCGACTGTCAGTAAATATGAGGCAATTTCTACAGTGCCTCAGGATGCCCATATCCACCAAGCCATTAATGGAGACAGTAGGAAAGTCCATGACAACAGACCCTTTTTTATTGATTAGACAGTTGGAGTGAGAATATCAATCACTATCAGGGGTATCCTGTTTGCAACTATGGGGACAGTGCTTGAAAAATGTCACTCAGGGTGTCTGAGTCTGTACAGAACAGTGACAAACACTTTTTGGGGGAACTAATGCATAGACCCTGAACATTTAAGGATGAAGTGTTTAGGGAGATATTCTGAAGTTAGAAAGAAATCAAGCAGTACTTACTGAAAACAAGGAATTACCTTGTCAAGAATGATGAAAAGGGGAGTCACATGAATGGCTACTGCCTGGCTACTGCTAATGCTGGTCTCATGCCAGCTTCACTTTATTGGGATTCTCTTTGCTGCTTCTGTCAGCAGAAGCAAACTGTTAGCACCAATTCAAAGATGAGCAGCACACCACAGCCTGTTTGGTGATCCACAGTCTTGTCCCAAATGATGCATGGGCATGTAGACTTGTAGCCTTTTCCTGGTAGATGCCTTGAATAGCAACCAGACCAATCAGGAACGTTAAGCACAGACACTCACTCTCCAACCAGAAACAGGAATCAATGCACCCTTCTCCTTCTCTCACCAGACCAGAATATAAGCACAGATTCCAAGCTTTCTGGTGATCAGCAATCTCCAGGAATTGGTGTCCCTGTGTTCCTTCTCTCACCAGGAAAAAAAAAATAGCACTAATTCCAAGATGACTCCTGAGAGGTAGAATGCGGGCTGCCCAATAACTGGTGGTCTTACAAAAGATGTTTAAAGGTAAAATGAAAAAATGGCTTATCCTAAACACTGCAGTGTACAATAAGCAGTTAGATATGAAACTGGGAACTTAGTTGTAGCTGTTTAAGTGGAGAGCCTCTGTTTTTAAAAGAGCAAGACAGATTGAAAGGAGGTGGGTACTTTTGTAGTCCAGTACTGTAGAATACAGTGGGATGGTCAATAAATTTAAATAGTTGAAGGGGAGTGATTTCACAAAATGATAATTTTGTGCTTATTCACACCAGCCAGTGAAAGGAGAGAAGGAATGAGATATATGGTCAAATTAACATAAGGGCAGGGAACTAGAAAGACAGTGGTGTTTAAGAACACAGCAGTAACAGGGTGAGAGGGGAAAATTCTGTTTGACTCACAAAAGAGACAGCTGTGGTCTCTTTCAAGTTTTAATTTGGAATTAAAAGCAGAATACAAGTAAAACACAGTGTAAAATAAACAAATCACATTATACAAAGTACAAAAAGGCAATACTGTAATACAAAGTATAAGAAATCAAAAGCAAACTAACCTTTCCCTCACAGCAAGCTGTGTCAGAGTCTGGGTGAGCCTTTCCAGTGAAGCACTGAAATGTTTTATTTTACCCCTTAAATAGAAGGTTTAGTTCCTAGCTCCACCCCTACAGTTCACAGACGATTAACCTTAAAGGCGAACCACACCCACAGACTCAAAAAAACATGTTTATTTCATCATTGTTTGGTGTTTCCTACATTTTAACACCACTCTGGGACTATTTACAGGTTTTTAGATATTTGTATACGTAATTTCTGAGTCTGACCACATGGGGTCTGGCATCTTGAAGTAATTCTGATTGTTTAGTCTGCCTGTAGGTATCCCAGAATTCATTGTTTGTCTCTAAATAATTGCATCATGTCTGCCACTTTTTCCCTAAAGCTCCTGTCACTGCACTGATTTTACAGGCATTCACTGCTGTGTTGTAGTCACTTAGTTTTGGTTAACATTTTTCCTTTTTCAATGACTACTTCAAACACAAGCAGTGCAAATGCCACAGAACAGAATTAAAAAGTGCATTTTATTTCTGCTTCCTCTTAGAAATGTTAACTTGATTTATTTTGTGAAGCCTGAATTGTAGTTCTTCAAGGTATATCCCCTCCCTCTTCACACCTACCTTCCCTAGCTGTCAAAGTGCTAAGGGTAATTTGACCCATTATCTGCATGTGATTGACAGCTCACAGCAGGTGACCTGACTAATGCACTGATGTTAAGTTGTCTATCTCGCTTTCGTTCTTGCTGGTTGGGATCAGAGCCGATCCTCGGCTCCAACTCGGCCATCTTCTATAGCTCGAGAGCTGTTTACTGGCTCGAGGCTACCCCTTATCCCATGATGCCTAGCGCTAGCTACCCAGATCTTGTTTGCCGCTTCAGCTGCGAGGTGTCGTTTTTCTGGCTCAGGCTTGTATTAAGTTTATTATAGAACTTTTTTCTACAAAAAATAGTATTTTTCTTAGGGGTTATTGTTAACTTTTAGTTTTATACTTGTGGTATTAGCTAAGTGTGTAGTACTAGTTCCTTCCCCCCTTTTTTTAGAACTTGTTTAATTTAGAGAGTTCTCCCCCTCCCCCCCTTATCCTTTTCTGTCAGGTTAGCCGTTTAAGTTAGAGGCTTTCCTTCTTTTTTATAGGCCAGCCATTTGAGTTAGAGGCTTCCTCTTTATATATAAAAAAAAAAATCTTGAGTTAGTCTGTAGTATACTGAGTTTTTTCTGGTAGACTGTATATTATTCTTAGCTGTTGTGTTTTTTTTTTTGGTTTGAGGATGTCTAAAGAATCCAAGGTGTCTGGGTTCAAGAAGTGTGACTCATGCTGTCCGAAAATGTCTCTGACAGATGGGCACACTTCTTGCGTCTATTGTGTAGGTGCTGTGCACCTGCAGGACTCTTGTTCTATCTGCCATGCATTTAGTCCAACAGTTCTGCAGGAGTGCAAGAATAAGCTTATTCTTAGGGGTCTTTTAAATCCCCAGGATTCACCGGCCAAGACTCAGCCTGTAAAATCCCCCAAAGCTACCAAATCGTCGACTCCAAGTTCGGAGGCGTCTTTGGTTCAAACTCTTCCTACCACTTCGGTTCCATCCGGAACCGATAAGACTATCTCCCCGTCGGCTCCATCAGAAACTTCAGAGCTGTCGCGGAGCCACAAGAGGCTGAGGTCCCCCTCTCTGGAATCGGTTCATTCTGCTCCTCGGTCTCCCCTGCTTCAGAGCGAGCGCAGTCACAGATCTTCTCACTCCTCTCGATCCTCTAGGCTCTCAGATCACAACGTGGAGAGAGTGGTCAGTAGGTTGCTCAAGTCGCAGGCACTTGCCAAGATGTTGTCCAGCCCTCCTCAACAGGTGTTGGCTCCGTCCACTTCTATCGATGTTCCTCCTCCAACTCCATTGAGCTCGGAACCGGAGGTCATTGGGGTTCGAGTAGTGGAACCGTCGGCTCCGATAACACTTTCTCCTTCGGTTCTGCCGTCGACTCCGATTCCGTCGATGGTGCCGTCTGTCGAGGGATCTGGGTGCCGGGGCTCCCTCGTTGGCTCCGAGGGGGCGAGTGGCATCGGACCCTTGTCTGACCCCGTTCTCCCTCTCAGAGCTTCGGCGCAGGTGAGCTTGGCTCCTACATCGGCCTCGGAGCCGTCTCCCTCGGTGTGAAGAAGGATTCCGATTTTCTCGGAACTGGAGCCTTCTCTGCATCATGGCAGGGACGCCTTTGATGTCATGAGGAGTGAGCTGGCCACTGAGTCAGTTCCACTATCAGCCCCATCGGCTCTGTCCCTTGTAGTGCCTGTGCCAACCTCTGCTCCTCCTCCAGACCCCAAGTGTGGGGAACCGGCGCTCCAGGGCACCCCATTGGGTGTTTCCTCTTTTCCGAGGCCTCCCCTGATCATTCAGAGGAGCCCTCTCATAAGAAGAAGTGCAAGAGGAAGCACATTGACTCCCCTGAGTCTGTCACTTCGGATACAGACTTAGATGACTCGGAAGGGTCCCCGAGATACCCCTCTGAAGATGTTTCCTTTTCGGACATCCTCGAAATGCTTAAGCAGAGGGGGAACTGGAATCCCCTAGCCCCTACTGAGGATGAGTCTGTATTCCTGGATGTGTTCGGTTCCCGACCTTTCGATCCACTTATGTCAGTGGTGGCTCGAAAGGCTTGGTCAGCCTCAGATACAGTGGAACCAACCCCGAGGAGACCTGGGAAATTTATCACTGCACCCCATGATAAGCATTTCCTTACCAAAGGTGTTCCTGTGGATGCCATGGTGATAGCAGCAGCCACAAAAAAGGAGTTAGTGGAAACTTCTTCATCTGTCCATCCTCCTAACAAGGAGTCTAGGACTATGGACAGATATGGGAAGCGAATGTTTGCTTCAGCGACCTTTTCTCTGAGGTCACTGAACTACTTATGCCATTTTACCCGGCGTCAGAGAGATCTCCTTAAAGAGCTCGGAGCTACCCTTCAAGATCCATCATCTGAGGGGGCTCAAGCTAAAGTGGCTTCCCAGCTGGCGATTCTTAATTCAGTAGTCAACTCCTCCATGAGGCTCATTTCCTATGCAGCCAATGGTGTGATTAGAGCCGCAGGTACGGGTGTGGCCCTTAGGAGACACGCCTGGATGTGGCTGTGTAATTTTGCGAAACCCTTTTGAGCGTCATTCACCAACACCCCCTTTGATGGTTCTTTTCTTTGTGGACCACAGGTGAAAGACACTTTGACTAGGTGTGAGTGAGAAGGCAAGACTCTCTCTGCTGTGGGAGTCCATTTTTCCACTCCTTCCAGACCATACCCCAAGGGTCAGAAGAGTGGTAAAATGTGGTTCTGAAAATCCCAGGGAGCCTCGCCTGACAAACGTAGTGATTTTTCCTCCAGGGGCAGAGGGGGAAAGAACAACAACAGACGCCGCCCTCGTGGCAGAGGGGGTCCGCAGAACCAGGGCAACCGAGAATCTTTCTCTGAGAAGCCCTTTCAACATCCCTAAAAGGTTGCCCGGCTGCCCACCTCTGGAGGCAGTTGGGGGAAGACTATCTCTGTACCCAAAAGCCTGGCAAAAATTAACACAAGACAGATGGGTACGGTCAATTATATCCAGAGGTTACAAAATTCCCTTCTCTCAACCCCCCTTACCTTCAAGCAAATCCCTTCCAGATGTTCCACCCAATCTGAGGGACCAAGCAGTCATAGAAGTTTCAAAACTGCTAGAAAAAAGAGTCTTCCAGGAAGTCTTGGCAGACCAACATGGATCCGGAACTTACTCAAGGTTCTTTTTGGTACCAAAAAAGACAGGGGACTGGAGACCGATTCTGGATCTCAGCAGACTAAACAAGTCTGTTCAAAGAACAAAGTTTCGGATGGTCATGCTACAGTCCATTCTACCCTTTCTGGGTCAGGACAATTGGATGTGCTCCATAGATCTTCAGGATGTGTACTACTACATCAAAATGGACAGGCGCTCCAGTTGATTCCTTCACTTCCGGCTGTGAGCCAGTCATTACCAGTTCAGAGCTCTGCCCTTTGGTCTCACCACAGCCCCCAGGGTGTTCACCAAATGTATGGCAGTGGTCACGGCTCACCTGAGACATCGAGGATTCCAGGTGTTTCCATATCTAGACGACTGGCTCCTCACTGCTACTACCGGGCATCAGCTTCTGCAAGCCAGGGACTACACAATCACAATCTTCTCCCAGCTAGGCATTACAATAAACTTTGAAAAATCTGCCTTGTTGCCCTGTCAATCTATCACCTATATAGGAGCAGACTTAGACACAAGGAACATGTCCGCAAGGCTACCGCCAGAAAGGGTGTCTACAATTCGCCAACAAGTACAAATTCTAATGCAGAGCAAAAGGATCCAAGTCAGGTTCGTCCTTCAAACTCTGGGTTCCATGGCAGCAGCAATTCTTCTAATCCCACTGGCCTGCTTTCACATGAGGATCCTTCAGTGGCTTCTGTTCACACAGTGGACTTTCCAACAGCTGCCCATGTCTCACATGATCATGATTACAGAAGCATGCAAAAGGCACCTTTCCTGGTGGATGGTCTCCCCACTAGTGACTCAGGGCAGACCCTTCATTCAACCCCCTCCGGTTGCCACAGTGACCACAGATGCCTCCCTGATAGGGTGGGGGGGCATTATCAGGGCAGGACAGTCCAAGGCACTTGGCAGCCTCACGAGTACCACCTGCATATAAACATCCTAGAAATGAAAGCCGTGCTCTTAGCGTTGCAAGCTCTTCAAAACCCTCTCCCTTCTAGGACCATGCAGTTCAAACGGACAACATGTCAGTGGTGTGGTACATCAACAAGCAGGGCGGAACCAGGTCCTACCCCCTATGTCGAGAAGCACTCAGAGTCTGGCAGTGGGCGATTTCCTCCCAACGATTTCTGATTGCGACCCACATCCCTGGGAGGTCCAAAACGTCATAGCGGACAGGCTCAGCAGAGCTATTCTCATGCCTCATGGGTGGTCTCTGAATCAGGTAGTTGCGGATCTGATCTTCCGCAAATGGGGACAGCCTTGCTGCGATCTTTTTGCCACCCCCTTCAACAGCAAATGCAGCAACTACTTCTCCCTTTTTCCGCTTCCAGGTCACTCTCCTAGAGATGCTCTAGTCCACAATTGGCCTCAGGGACTTCTTTATGCCTTCCCTTCATTTGCCCTGATACTGAAGCTCATAGAGAAAGCTATAATGTTGGGTTGCAAAATTATCCTCATTGCCCCCTACTAGCCTCGACAGATATGGTTTCCCGTTCCTGCATCATTACCTTCTTGAGCAGCCTTGGACTCTGGATCCAATTCCAGACCTACTGATTCATCAATCAGGCGGGTTGCATCAATCCCTCCTAACACTCCAGCTCACAGCTTGGTTGCTCCACTTCCAACCCTAGCCAGGCTTCCCAGCATTTCCCCGGCCGTGCGTGAGATTATTGTGTCCTCTCACAAGTCCACGACTAGAAAAACTTATGCTAGTAAATGGAAATGTTTTTCTTGTTGGGCGGAAGATAGGAACATAGATCCCTTTTCAGCCCCAGCCCACGAAATTTTATAGTTCCTAGCACAACTCTTTCATTCTGGGTCTGCTTCTGCTACAGTCAGGGTTCAATTGGCGGCCATTTCTAATTTTCATGTTGGGTTGTCTAATTCAAACATTATGTCTCATAAGCTCTGTAAAGCCTTTCTAAGAGGGACTAGTCTCCTTAGACCTCCAGTGAGAGATCCCCCTCCTCCTTGGGACCTTAATTTGGTACTAACCTCCCTAATTATGCCCCCCTTTGAACCTGCAGCGTCCTGCTCAATTAAATTTCTGTCTTGGAAAACACTCTTTCTGGTAGCTATTACATCAGCCAGACGCGTCTCTGAACTTCAGGCGCTATGTGTTCATCTTCCATACGTGGTTTTTCATAAGGACAGGGTTGCTCTGAGGACTAATCCATCTTTCCTTCCGAAAGTCTGCTCAGAAAATAATTTAAACCAATCTATAGATCTTCCTATGTTTTTCCCTAACCACACCAACAAGGCAGAATACAAATTACACCAACTGGACATTCACAGACAGTTGCGTTTTTACTTGCATAAGACCAAGGATACAAGGAAGTCAGACCAACTATTCCTTTCCTATGCACGAGGCAAACAAGGTCTCCCAGTTTCCAAAGTGACCTTATCCAGGTGGTTGTCTCACATTATTACCTTCATTTATCAATTGAGAAACAAAGAGTTGCCTTTCAAACCGAAAGGTCATTCTACTAGGGCTTTGGCCACCTCTGTAGCCTTCCAATCTAGGTTGCCCATGGATTCTATTTGTGCAGCTGCCACATGGGCAAATCCTCATACTTTTATTTTTCATTACAAGCTAGATATGGTCTCCCGGAGCAGAGCTGACTTTGGTTCCACTGTTCTGAAGAGTCTGTTCCAATGAGCCACCCAGGATTGTAGGTGCTAGGGACGCTGTCCTAACCAGCAAGAACGAAGGCAAGATAGACAACTTAACATAAAGAAGTTATGTACATACCATAACGTTCCATGTTAGTTGTCTTCATCTCGCCTTCCTTCTTGCATCCCTCCCTCCGTCCTCCTGTCCTATTGGATTGAGAGGAGTTTTGGTTTCACTGGCTGAGTGTTCTCTGGTTTGTTTCCTCTACTGACTTAGAGAGTATGATAGGTATGCTCAACCTGTTTCTTGGGCAGGTTGGTTCTCTGGCTAAGTCTGGGGTTAGCTATTACAAACGAGATCTGTGTAGCTAGCGCTAGGCATCATGGGATAAGGAGTAGCCTCGAGCCGGTAAACAGCTCTCGAGCTATAGAAGATGGCCGTGTCGGAGCCGAGGATCGGCTCCGATCCCAACCATCAAGAAGGAAGGTGAGATAAAGACAACTAACATGGAACGTTATGGTAGGTACATAACTTCTTTTTTGTCACAGCCTTTCCTTCTTTATAGTGGGGTGATTTTTTGTTGCTCTCCTCCTGCTGTCAAATTTAGATCTGAGTTCCATAGCACTGGAAGTAATCACAGCTTTGCAAACCATCAAACTCCCAGTTTCTTTCCTTCCAGTTTGGTTAAATAGCTAACAACTGATAGACTCTAAACATGATTTATTTCATGTACTTGCATGACAGTAGTCGCATGTTTTTTTAATGGTAATTTAAGATTAAGGTATCGTATACTTCATGTAATCTTATGTAGTGTTGTCTATTAATTGTGACAGACTTCTGCTTCCTGTGTAAAAAGATGCAATTAATGTTTACGCATGGTTGTTGCAAATTTATGCTCTTTGTTCATGCAGCTGTTACTGTACTGTTGCCTGTACTTCCTCACTGTACTTTGTCACATATCTGGTAGGGCTGTTCAGATAACTGAGATCATAGTTTATCACTTAGATTAGAATAGAGTAGGCTGGGCAAGGTAGCTCTAACTTCACTATGTGGGAGGTTCACCGCCTCTTCTATACAGCATGCAAATAAGCCAATGGTTACATAACTTTGTGGAGGAGACGTCCTGATAACTACAGCAAGAGGTCTGGCAGACGTGACATCAGCAATTAAGAGCCAGCTAGAGGTTTTTCAACTTGGTTTTCAAACTGAAATTAAAACAGTACAGAAAGGTAGGAAGCTTGCAAGGTAAAACAGTAGAGTGGATTACTTTTTAAAGCTGTGGTGATTATTTTTTGAACCAGGATGAAATAACAGGGACTAAAAGAGACAGCAGGTTGAGCAATCTGCTTTAATATCCCATTGTTCTCTTTTAACTGACCTGTTCTAACTTCTGTGTGACTCCTTAATTGGCTTTTAATAGTAGTAAAACAAATGCATGTCAGTTTATGTAGCCTGGTATTAAGGGATTCCTTACATCCTGCAATTGTATTGGTGATATATGGCATGGGACACAAGACTCCAGTGCTCCTGTTGGTGGAAGTGGAATAATAGAACATGGAAGAAAAAGATAGGGCAACAAATAACATGACATACCTCTGTAATCAGCCAACGGCCTTAAATAGTAGTAAAACAAATGCATGTCAGTTTATGTTGCCTAGTATTCTTTACAGCCTGTAGTGGGATGCAGCCCTAACTGTGATCCGGGTGACTCAACATTGATTAGGAAGTCTGAGTCTAAGGTATCATCGAGAAGATGTGGGGAGTGCTTTACCAGCTCACCTATCCCACGGAGGAGAAGGTTATAACCAAAAAGACCAGCAGTGGTCAGTAGACAGTAAGAAGACATCATGTTTTATAGCATCCATGATGTTATCTTGTTTCTCTATGAAATACTAGTCCAAAAGTGTATCTACATATGTAATCCACTTTGGAAATTATGCTTCTCCCCAGCTGTGAAGATAGGTTAAGGCTGCCAGCCTAGCCAGATAGAATTTTGTAGATAAATCTGTCATTTGTAAATATTAATATAAACCACAGGCTTGTTCTCTTAAATGGAAGAAAATGCTGTTAGATATGGAACTGCAAAAATGTAACAACAGTGCACTCTGCTATAACATAGCTGCAAAAACAAAAGAACTCTGGAACGGTGCTGTTATGTATCCAAAAATTTTAATAAAACTCTGCCATAAAAAACATACAAACTTCTGAGAGGTAAGCGCTTTCGGGTGTTAACCCTTCATCAGACAAAGGTAAAATGGTGCAGAACACAATTTAAATAAGAACACACCCAATGAACAATTAGTGAAATCAATTCAGTAGAAAACCCGCCTACTTTTTAAGGTGGGTTTAATAGGAACAACATCATTGAGCCCTGGATTCCTATGTGCCATAAACTCTAGGATCTTCCTTGACTCTATCTGTTCTGTGTAGTGTTTTATATCACCTCCCCTCTTGTTAAGCCTTACATTAACTATGGCCCTAAAAGTAAAACAATGTGTAGGATGTTCACTAACATGTCTGAACAAAGCATTATGTGTGTCCTTGTTTCTTATACTAGAAAGATGTTGCAATATTCTAACTTTGAACATATTATTCGCCTTGCCCACGTAAAAACATGGGCAAGACTTACAATTAGCCAGATACACTATATCCTTAGTCCTGCAAGTGGCTTTAGCTTTCAACATATGGGTCCTATTAGTAACAGGATGTATAAAAGAAACATCTTGAGAAATATAAGGGCAGGCCTTGCATCTACCACAAGGCTTGCTGCCTACAGATAAAGCAGGGTATAAGATAAACTAACATGTTCCCCACATAGAATGTCTTTTAGACTCTTATTCTTCCTATATCCAAATACTGGAGTCGGCCCTACTATGGTGTTGATTCTATCATCACTAGTAAGAATGTTCCAGTTGTCCCTTATAATTCCAGTGATATCTTTTATATCACTACTATAAGTGAACATAACCTTAAATCTAGCATCCTGTTTCATTTCTCTTGAAGGTATAGCTAAGTCCCTAGCAGGCCTAGATAACCAGGGCTTATATTTATGACCCCTTTTATCTCTATGCTTCTCTATAACATCTTTGACCATGGTTTCATTATACCCCTCTCTACAAAAAGACCCTTCAAACTCTCCAATTCATTGTTGAAACAAATATCATCCGTGCAGTTCCTAGATAACCTGGCTAGCTGTCCTTATACTATGTTGGGAAAAGTGTATCGTGGATGCATACTATCAAAGGTTAAAAATGTATTTTTCCAACACTCCTTCCTATACAGACTGGTAGAAAAACCTTGTAAAGTCTGTCCTATTGTGACATCTAAGAAGTCTATCTCAGTATAGGATGTTACTTCTGTAAACTTAAAGAAATCTGTTGTGAAGTGTAGAAAATCAATAAATAATTTAAGGGAGATGGTATCACCCTTCCACAAAATAAAAACATCATCCACAAAGCGTTTATAAAAGCCAATATATGGCTTCCATTCTCTATTGTTAAAATGTACAAATTCTCCCAATAGGCTAGTACCAGGTTAGCATAGGTATTCGCACAGGGTGTGCCCATGGCTACACCCTGTGCTTGCCTATATGTCTGTTCTAGACCCAAAATACATTATTTTCCAAAACTAACCTAAGTATAGTTGTAACCTGTTTAATATGATGATCTAGGGCTCCATTTTCTCTCAACAATGTATCGATAGCCATTATGCCGTAATCATTGTGTATAACCATGAAAAGGCTCTGTACGTCCAGTGTAACCATGAGATAATGTGAATCATGAGGGGCCCTAACTAACCCTCCAAGTGCCTTCAAAAAATCTCCTGTGTCTGTTAATATATTTTCCATTTTATTAACATATGGCCTAAGTGTGGTTTCTAACCATATAGAGGCATTTTCTGTGACCCATTTTCTACCTGATACTATGGGTCGATCCGGGGTCTGTCAAAGATTTATGTATCTTAGGCAGGCCTTTGAAGAGTGGTATAACAACCCCTTCCATTCTAAGAAAATTGTATAACTCTTCACTTATGACCATGTCATCCAAGAGTTCTTCCAAGGTCTTGTGAACTTTCTCTATCATATGTTTCACCATTAAAGGGTTCATTAATCTATAGGTGTGTGTGTCAGATAGTAACTGGCTTAATTTGTTGTGATATACCAATGTATCCATCACAACTATGGCCCCTCCTTTATCAGCCATCTTAATGGTAATATCTCTATTATCACATAAATTTTGGAGGGCTTGTCTCTGTAATGCAGTTAAATTATAATATTTCTGAGTACTACCATTATGAAAGTATGCCATAAGGTCCCTTTCACAGGCATTAATAAACAGTTGTAAAGATGGTGTCAATGGAGGAACAAACGTGCTAGGCTGTCTAAGTGTGGAACTACTATTAACAACATTGCCAAACATATTTCTAAGAGCCACTCCCTGCAAAAAAGCATGAGATCCATGACTACATCTTGATAATTGCAAGTCCTGCTCGGGACAAATGACAAACCCTTGTTCAACACATATAACTCCTCAGCATTCAAAACATATGAGGACAAATTATATACAATGTTATCATTGTCGCAGTTACCACAAGTAGTCACTCTAATGTTCTCCGCTTCTTGCGCGGGTCTCTGCCTTCGCTAAGAGCGTTTCCACGCCCTGTCTTCATTTTCACGGGTACTGGTAGAGTTTCCAAAAAATGTCGTTCTGCCGAAGGAATCTTGGGCCGTGCGCCCAAGCGTTCATCATTCACTGTTGTCGTGTTTGCAGAATCTATTGCGAATGGTGTCTCCGACGTAGTGGCATTATCCACCTGACGGGAAGCCATAGACGCATTCACGTCTCTAACATCAAGGGACTGAACAATTGCTACTGCATTCTCGGAAACGTGTGCTGCATCAGCAGCAGAAATCACGTGACCACGTGATTCAGACGTAGTTACATGCAAGCAAGTGGAGTTCGATGCCTCTGGATGTTCCGTATTACCATTAGAGTTATCAGAAATGCTAGAAGCTGTAGCAAAGGCTCTGTATGGCTGTTTGCTAGTGGTGACATTTCTGTTGGGCAAATCCCCCCTGGTTCTAGCCCAAACAAAGATCTCGCCATTGGAGAAGTCAGTATAGTCTCTAGTAAGTTTGTTCATCTTGGTTGTTTTTAGTTTATTATCGCTATCACGTGAGAGCGGTAAACCTCTTCTAATTTCTGTGAGTAACCATTACCTATAAAGTCATTACACAGTTTATGTTGTAACGCACCTGTTTCTTGTTTCAAGGTGGCTATCTCAGGTGCAAAAAATTCAATGAGGAGTTCCATATATTGAAAGCTAGTTTTTATGTTAATAAGTTGCCATCTTGCCAACAATGTAGGATAGCGATCTCCCTGCGTAGGCATACAGAGTACTCTCATGCCACGGGGTACAATACCATATGAAAGACATGCTTCAAAATGAAAAGTTTGCCATAAGTTCCTCAAAATTTTTATCAGCTGTTGCTGGTATAGAGTTACTCAAACCAGTGTCTTTCAAAGTCACAAAACCCATCTGTAACAGAGGGTTGTCCACAGGTAAGAGATTAGGAAAATTCCTACCATGGGAATGCTGTTGTAAACCATCATTGTCCATAATTCCACTAACAGAACGTTGCTCCACAGACATAACAGCTCAGCACCAATAAAGCACAAAACTGTAGTAAATCCGAAAAACAAATGCTTGGTGCTGATACCCCAACCAGAGAACAACGATTGAGAAGCCACAAAAACAAAAGAACTCTGGAACGGTGCTGTTATGTATCCAAAAATTTTAATAAAACTCTGCCATAAAAAACATACAAACTTCTGAGAGGTAAGCGCTTTCGGGTGTTAACCCTTCATCAGACAAAGGTAAAATGGTGCAGAACACAATTTAAATAAGAACACACCCAATGAACAATTAGTGAAATCAATTCAGTAGAAAACCCGCCTACTTTTTAAGGTGGGTTTAATAGGAACAACATCATTGAGCCCTGGATTCCTATGTGCCATAAACTCTAGGATCTTCCTTGACTCTATCTGTTCTGTGTAGTGTTTTATATCACCTCCCCTCTTGTTAAGCCTTACATTAACTATGGGTCCTATTAGTAACAGGATGTATAAAAGAAACATCCTATTAGTAACAGGATGTATAAAAGAAACATCCTATTAGTAACAGGATGTATAAAAGATATCACTGGAATTATAAGGAACAACTGGAACATTCTTACTAGTGATGATAGAATCAACACCATAGTAGGGCCGACTCCAGTATTTGGATATAGGAAGAATAAGAGTCTAAAAGACATTCTATGTGGGGAACATGTTAGTTTATCTTATACCCCTGCTTTATCTGTAGGCAGCAAGCCTTGTGGTAGATGCAAGGCCTGCCCTTATATTTCTCAAGATGTTTCTTTTATACATCCTGTTACTAATAGGACCCATATGTTGAAAGCTAAAGCCACTTGCAGGACTAAGGATATAGTGTATCTGGCTAATTGTAAGTCTTGCCCATGTTTTTACGTGGGCAAGACGAATAATATGTTCAAAGTTAGAATATTGCAACATCTTTCTAGTATAAGAAACAAGGACACACATAATGCTTTGTTCAGACATGTTAGTGAACATCCTACACATTGTTTTACTTTTAGGGCCATAGTTAATGTAAGGCTTAACAACAGGGGAGGTGATATAAAACACTACACAGAACAGATAGAGTCAAGGAAGATCCTAGAGTTTATGGCACATAGGAATCCAGGGCTCAATGATGTTGTTCCTATTAAACCCACCTTAAAAAGTAGGCGGATTTTCTACTGAATTGATTTCACTAATTGTTCATTGGGTGTGTTCTTATTTAAATTGTGTTCTGCACCATTTTACCTTTGTCTGATGAAGGGTTAACACCCGAAAGCGCTTACCTCTCAGAAGTTTGTATGCTTTTTATGGCAGAGTTTTATTAAAATTTTTGGATACATAACAGTACCGTTCCAGAGTTCTTTTGTTTTTGTGGCTTCTCAATCGTTGTTCTCTGGTTGGGGTATCAGCACCAAGCATTTGTTTTTCGGATTCTGTAACATAGCTGATAAGTCAATTCTTTGATGTCAAAACTTGGAGCCGAGCTGTCTAGATAAAGGCATTCTGCCTATTGTTTTGCGGCCAATGTTAGTGGCTAGAATTTGAATGTATAATTTCTTTTATTGCTCTGCCTTCCTGACCAGCTGCAAGAGCAAAAGAGCTATTAACCTCTGAGTTCTGTTATCCTGGGAACCAGAAAGAAATTATGTAATCCGAAATGAATTAGTGGCACTGTGTTATGAATTTAAAGACAGAAAGAATGAGAGCATTTGAGCATTTGTCGTGAGAACATCCAGCTCACCACTCTGCCTGTGTATGGTATGTAAGTAGGATCTTAGACTTAAGTGTTTCTCTTAGAAATTGCTAGGAATTAGGAAGATTCGACTCAGTGTTTTTCTGTGTTGATGTCAGAACTATTCTACTGTATTATTTTAAGCATTTTCCTGTGATCTCTGAACTCTTGACTCGCACTGTGTAGTAAGAAGTATTGTCTTGTGTTTTTATTATTTATTATTAAATATTTTTAAACCTTTCAACTGTGGCTATTTTGTGTAGAGATAATTTAAGATGTAGAGCACATTGCATGTATATAGTGATGCTGGCCAAGCAACTCCAAATAAGCCTTGACTCTTCAGTTGCACATAACATTTGGATAATAATATTGCATAGTATAATTGGACACCCTTTCATAAGGGTCTTTTGGTAGTTGATAAATATTGGTGGGTGGTGGCAGTGTTTTCTATGGTATAGTTTTGGTAAAAGGGGGCACTGCTGTAGAATCTGTGCCAGCCTTCCCAAGGAGTGTCTGTGTGGTTGTAGATAACTCTTATCTCAAAGTTATGTGTGTCAGCTACTTGGGCAGGGACACAAAGCATTGGTTGGACAGAGAGGGTACTGGAGGTTTTAGCTTGCCCAGTAGGCTGAGGATCTGGACTCTGTAGCTGTACCAGTGGGGAGGAGTCTTATTGGGGATCTGGAGAGAAAGGGAGAAACCAGGCCCAGACTGACTGTGATCTCTGTGTGCTCTTAAGGGAAATTGTACTTTACTGCATGTGTATTTATTATCCTTTCCCTATATGGACACCCCTCACTGGTGTTGGTGGTGAGGATTGAGGCTCCTTGATTGCTGGGTCAGTGCACAGGTATCACACCAGCCACATACACATTCAGGTGATGGGGGTGTCTTTTGGACTCTTTAACAAATGTCTCAGCTCTGGTATAACTATGTGTGTTTCTGAAGCTTTAAAATCAGCTTGGTCGTATAGTACCATTTTAAGTATTTAGTTTACTTTCAGAACTTGCTAAATATTTTTTTGCAGATTTTTTTCACTGTTGTCAACTGCTGTGGTCCTTGGTTGTTCCACTTTATGTAAATCGTAACAGTATATGGTCCTTCTATTAGGCTGTATCACACAAGGAATCTATGTGGGCTGCCCCCCATGTTGTATCACAGTGAACCTAAGTCACTGAAAGACCTAGACCTATCTAATACATGGTGAATTTTTTATTAACTCATTCACTCCAATGGAGTTCAGGAAGTTTGCACTACAACTTACAGTGGACAGAGCCTAAGCCTTTTCACAGAATCAAATTATCTCTTCACATTTCAAACAAACATTCATATCTCTGGAACCATAAGGATTATGAAAGTAGTATCAATGGCAAACTCTTCAGCACCAACTATTTTTATAGTGGTAGTATTCTTTAGTTTCTAGGTCTTAAACTGAATTTTATACGTCACAGTAAACAAAGTAACTATTACATTTGTAATATTTTGTAAACAACTTACAATATTTCAGGAACCACTCAAGTTACGCACATACCGTCCACAGCATTTTATTCATCTAGCTGAGAGCTTTCATGTGAGGCTAAGGAGTGCTTTCTGCATTACTTGGTTGTTGAGATATTTAGAAAAATGTGAAAATTATATCTCTATAAAGGAATATCATAAAAACAACAGTTAATATCAATATGTGAGAGTGTTCGATCTCGCTGTTTGTTCTTACACCTGGGTTCGGAGCCGATCCTCGGCTCCGTGTCGGCCGCTTGCAAGCTCTGCATCGAGAAGAAGCTCGAGACAACCTAATACCCACAATCCCCCTCTGCCTTTACCTCAGATCTAGTTTGCCGCTGCAGCGTTCGCATCACTGGGTCGAGCTCGAGCACCTAAAGATAAGATTTAAGATTTTATTCTTGTTGTTTCAGAGTAGTTTTATTCTAAAAAGTTTGTTTAGTGACATAGTGTGTGTGTGTGGTAAGGTTGAGGAATTCTCGGTTCCGTTTAAGTTTATTTAAACTTATTAGAGTTTCCCTCGGGCCTACCACCCTTATAGGATTGACTACCGGATTGACATTTTTCCTTTTACTGGATTCGACAATTTCACCGGACTTGACTTTATTACTGGACTTGACTTCTCACTTTCTAACCATATTAAGTGTAAGATGTCTGAAAAGGCTAAATCTGGTTTCAAGCGTTGCCAATGTGGGCAAAAGATGTCAGTTACTGACAATCATAGTTCCTGCATCTACTGTCTTGGCCCTCTCCATCTGCAAGAAGACTGCTCAATTTGTCATTCTTTCAGTGGGAGGGTCATGACAGATAGGCAGGAAACTCATGGATAGGGGTTTGTTAAAACCTACTTTTCAAGAGGCTCTGGATGCTTCAGACCAGGCATCCAAATCCTCGAAGGAATCAAGACGCCGGAGCCCAGGTCATCGACTCCGAGCTCTTCAGCTAAAGTTAGATCACCGGTTCCACAGACTTCGGGGCCGAGTGTTCAACTGTTGTCAGTTTCCGAGCCTCGAGTCTTGGAACCGGTGACGGAGCTCCCTCCCCCGACACTGTTGAGGTCGGCTCCGTCTTCGATTCCTTCGACCCGTTCTTCCAGGCCCCTCTCTGATACTGATGTAGACCGCGTGGTGCAGAAGTTAATGGAGAATACGGCCTTATCCAAACTCATCTCGGTCTCCTCTCAATTGGTGTCGAGACTTGAAGGCCTTCCACTGTCTCCATCTGTTCCTCCTCCGAGACCTGTCCAGTCTTCGGAGCCGGAAGAAGCTGAGCTGCTGATTGTGGAGCCCTCGGTGCCAGAACCATCCTTTTCTCGGTCGGCTCCGTTCACCTCAACTCCGTCGGATCTGGTACCGGAGTCTCGGAGCTGAAGATCCATCCTGGGTTCCGGGACCGAGAGTCGGACCGATATTTCGGTTCCGACGCTCCCTCTCGGGGCCTCGGCTCGGATCGACTTGGTTCCGTCCTCGGGGTCGATGCCTTCGGTGCCTGTTTCGGGGATTCTTCCCATTTCTTTGGAACCGGGAGATGCCTCGACTCGGGACCTGGGGGCCTTCGATCTCATGAGGAAGGTGTTGTCTACCCAGACAACCACATCAGCGGACACAGCTTCTCCTCCCCATAAAGGTCCGTTATCCTCCTCTGCACCCACGGCTACAGCTAAGCGTCGAGCACCTGTGTCTCAGCCACCCCTGGAGGGTGCCCCCTCTTCCTCGGAGGCTTCTTCGGATGCTCCCCCCGAAGAAGTCCCTAGGAAAAGATTGTGTAAGAGGAGACACTTAGATTCTCCACAAGAATCTTTGACATCCGATACTGACTTGGATGAGTCAGAAGGGTCCCCAAAGTCACCTTCAGAAGATGTCTCCTTTTCTGACATCTTGGAGATCCTAAAGCGGAGAGGTGACTGGCAGTCCCTCCCCCCTTCTGAGGATGAGTCAGTCTTGCTGAAGGCATTTGGTGCTCGCCCTTCCGCCTCCTGGGTCACTCCGCCCTTGATGAGTTAATGGAGCTGATTGCTCAAGGCGTGGGAGGCTCCTGACACGGTGGAGCCAGTCCCTAGGAAGCCTAATAAATATATTACTGCACCCCAGGACAAGGCTTATCTGACAAAAGGAGTTCCAGTGGACGCTATGGTGGTGGCAGCGGCCACGAAAAGGAGATGTCGGAATCTTCCTCATCTGTCCATCCCCCTAACAAAGATTCTAGGACTATGGACAGGTACGGGAAGCGCATTTTTAGTTCAGCGGCTTTTTCTATGCGATCCCTGAACTATTTGACCCACTTCACACGACTACAGAGGGATCTAATCAAAGAGTTGGGAGATACCCTCCAGGGTACTACAGATGCTGCTGTCTCGGAGAAAGTTACAGCACAACTCAATACCCTTACATCCATTGTAAACTCGTCCATGAGGCTGATCTCATACGCAGCCGAAGGTTCGAGTAGGGCAGCAGCTTCAGCGGTTGCTCTTCGTAGACAATCCTGGATGCGCTTATGTTCATTTGCGGAAGCCTTCAAGTCTTCCTTTACTAATGCCCCATTTGACGGTGCCACTCTCTTTGGCCCCAAAGTAAAGGAGACCCTTACCCGGTGTGAGCAGGAGGGAAAGACTCTGTCTGCTGTCGGAGTCCGTTTTCCACCCCATCCAGACCGTACCCCAAAGGGCAATGCGGTGGGAAAATGTGGTTTCGAAAACCCCAAGGTTCTTTCCCAGGCACACAGGGTGATGCCCCCTCTAGAGGCAGAGGAGGAGGCAGAGGTGGAAGACGCCGCCCTGGCGGCAAAGGGGGTCCGCAAAATCAAGGTGACAGGGATACCTCCCCTGGAAAACCTTTCCAGCACTCCTGAGAGGAGGCCCGACTGTCCTGCTCTGGAGGCAGTCGGGGGTCGCTTAGCTTTATACCCTCAGGCCTGGCAAAACATTACTACAGACAACTGGGTAAAAAGCATTGTTACCAGAGGTTACAGAATACCATTTCTATCCAACCCCATTCCAAAGAGAAGACTCCCAGATGTGCCGCCCCATCTGCGAGAACCAGCAGCTATAGAAATTTCAAAGCTGCTAGAAAAAGAGTCATCCAACCAGTCCCAGCGGACCAAAGAAGACAGGGGACTGGAGGCCCATTCTGGACCTAAGCAACCTCAATACCTTCGTCAAGAAAGAAAAGTTCCGAATGGTCACGCTTCAATCGATCCTTCCATTCTTACAGAAGGACGACTGGATGTGCTCAATAGATCTGAAGGACGCATACTACCACATCAAAATGGCCAGGGTGTCCAGAGATCATTTGCGCTTCCGGTTGGGAGCCAGTCACTTTCAGTTTCGAGCCCTGCCCTTTGGTCTGACCTCAGCCCCCAGGGTTTTCAACAAATGCATGGCAGTGGTAGCGTCTCACCTGAGACGCCTAGGATTCCAGGTGTTGCCGTATCTGGACGACTGGCTCCTTTCTGCCACCACCCAGCGTCAACTGATACAGGCCAGGGATTACACTCTACAATTTTGTGTTCACCTCGGAATTTCCGTAAATTTCAAAAAATCTTTACTACAGCCATCACAGCGTATCTTATTCATAGGAGCGGAATTGGATACGCATCAGTTAATTCTAAGGCTTCCTCCAGAAAGGATAGCTTCACTACAAAGCCACATATCTCTTCTTCTGTCATCCAGAAAATCCCCAGCAAAACTGGTACTAAAGGTTTTGGGCCTCATGGCAGCTTCTCTCATTGCGATACCATTGGGAAGACTGCACATGAGAGTTCTACAATGGCTACTGTTTGCACAATGGTCGTTCCAACAGCTACCTCTGACACATGAAATTCTGATCACAAACACATGCAAATCACACCTAGCCTGGTGGCTTCAGACTTGCAACCTTTCCAAAGGAAGACCATTTGTGCTACCCACGCCGACAGCTACGGTGACCACGGACGCTTCCCTGATAGGGTGGGGGGGGCATCTTTCAGGGACAGACAGTCCAAGGCGAATGGACCAATTTAGAGTACAATCTGCACATCAATGTTCTGGAGTTGAGGGCAGTGTTTCTAGTGTTGCAGCACTTTGCTCCCCTTCTTCCTCTAGGGACTATTGCAGTTCAGACGGACAACATGTCTGTAGTCTGGTACATAAACAAGCAAGGGGGAACCAAGTCCTATCAGCTATGCAGAGAGGCCATGAGAATCTGGCAATGGGCGGAGTCCACAGGTCGCTTTCTGATAGCAATGCACATCCCGGGGTCATCCAACGTCATAGCCGACAGGCTGAGCAGAGCAATCCTGTTGCCGCACGAGTGGTCCCTAAAACAGTCAGTTGCGAAGAAGATTTTTCACAAGTGGGGCCAGCCTTCCTGCGATCTGTTTGCGTCTCCAATGAACGCCAAATGCAGGAGCTACTTTGCCCTATTACCCCCTCCAGGGGAAGTCCCCAGGGACACGCTAGTTCACGATTGGCCCCCGGGTCTCCTGTACGCTTTTCCTCCTTTTCCCCTGATTGCGAAGTTTCTGCAGAAAGCCAACAACCTGCAGAGGACGATCATCCTCATTGCCCCATTCTGGCCTCGTCAAATTTGGTTCCCCTTTCTTCTGGCACATCGCATTCGGGGACCCTGGATCCTGGACCCAGAGCCAAATCTACTGACTCACTCGTCAGGGGCTCCCCACCCCTCGCTCCTGTCTCTCCATCTAGCAGCTTGGCTGCTCCTTCCCTAGCCAGGTCTGATCTTCTTTCACCTGCAGTTCAGAATATACTAGTGGCTTCTCATAAAGCTTCCACTACAAAGACCTACACTAGTAAATGGAAGCGCTTTGTATTCTGGGCAAATACACAGCAATTGGACCCTGTCATAGCTCCTTTAAACAAACTCTTGGAGTTTTTAACAGAATTGTTCCACCAAGGAGCTTCTCCTGCCACTTTAAAAGTGCAATTGGCTGCCATCTCCAACTTTCATGTGGAAGAATGTGGGGCTCCTGTTATGGCCCACAGACTTTGTAAGGCCTTTTTAAAAGGGTCTTTCCATATTAGACCGCCAGTTAGATCTCCTACATCCCCTTGGAATCTAAACCTTTTATTATCTAAATTGATGTTACCCCCATTTGAACCAGCCTCCTCTTGTCCATTGAAGTATTTGTCGTGGAAGACCCTCTTCTTGGTAGCCATTACATCCGCTAGGCGAGTATCTGAGCTGCAGGCTCTTTCCATTAAACACCCTTATTTGATCTTTCACTCTGACAGAGTATCTCTTCGCACTAATCCATCCTTTCTCCCCAAAGTTTGCTCTATTAATAACATTAATCAATCCATTGAATTACCCACCTTTTTCAAAAATCACTCCAATAAATTGGAGTATATGTTACACAAGTTGGATGTCCACAGACAACTTAGATTTTACTTGGATAGAACAAAAGATCACAGGAAATCTGATCAACTTTTTGTAGCTTTTGCTGATAGCAGGAAAGGTGTAGCGGTTACTAAACGAGCTCTTTCCAAATGGTTAACTGATTGTATTACCTATGTTTATGAGTCTTCAAATCAAGCTTTATCTGTTAAACCCAAAGGACATTCTACAAGATCAGTGTCTACATCCCTGGCTCATGCAGCTCGCCTACCATTAGACACTATTTGTGCAGCTGCTACTTGGTCTAAACCACATACATTCATCTCTCATTACAAAGTTGACAGGGTTTCTAGGGACAGGGCAACCTTTGGTTCCACTGTGCTCAAGAACGTCCTCCCGTGAGTTCCTCAGGAACATGGAGCTAGGGACGCTACCCAGGTGTAAGAACAAACGGCGAGATCGAACACTCTCACATATAGAAGTTATGTCCTTACCATAACGTTCCATGTGGAGTGTTCATCTCGCCTTTGTTCTTACATTCCCGCCCTCCCACCCTCAGGAAGAACGTTCAGTTTGGTGCCTGGTCTGGGTTATTCTGCTTCTGAATTTGCAATTGTTGTATATATGATGTACATGTATATATATATATATATATATATATATATATATATATATATATATATATAGATATAAGTGTTCTTGCTTCTATGTAAATTTTGGCATGAGTGTGTTCTCTCTCTGACTGCTGGTTTGCTTGCAAACTAGATCTGAGGTAAAGGCAGAGGGGGATTGTGGGTATTAGGTTGTCTCGAGCTTCTTCTCGATGCAGAGCTTGCAAGCGGCCGACACGGGGCCGAGGATCGGCTCCGAACCCAGGTGTAAGAACAAAGGCGAGATGAACACTCCACATGGAACGTTATGGTAAGGACATAACTTCTATTCACCTGCACTAGACAGAAGTCAAATATTAATGCAGTCGAATTTGCTTCTGTGCAAGCTTTAAGATGACATATTTTAAAACCTTGTATATAGCATGGTTTTGGAATTATTTATGCAAATATGAACAAACAATATTTGACGCCTAGAGGCGTCAGTAGGAATTAACTGCAGATGCACCCGGAGGCATCACTCAGATGTAATGAGTTTCAAAAAGTCTTTAAGAGATTCATGTATAGAGAGGAAAAGAGGTCAAGTAAACAAGGAGAGAATAAGATCAGCTATATATTGGTGATGGATTGGAATACCTAAGTTTGAATGATGCATCATGGCCATAACTCAGTTGAGAATTTGAGGAGACAAGAGGAAGCAGAGTAAAAATGTTTTTCTTGGAGAAAAAAAGGAGGAGTTAAAAAGTGGGTTTAAGAAGACTTAAATTGGGGGAACAGTACGTTTTTGATGAAGGAGTAAGATAGTGAAGGGTTTGGGGGAAGTTGGTCCAGTTGGTGGTGATTATCGACAAATGGTCAGTAGGTGGTATAACCCCCCCCCCCGTGAACTTTTTAAAGTAAGCATATATTAAATTGCTGAGTTTTGGAGGTGTGACAGAAGTTATGCTGGATCAAATATATATGTGGTAAGCATGCAGTGTTATTAAGGTTATATGGGATCAGTCAGGGGAAATATGTAGTAAGATAATCAGTAAAGATGTTCTTGATACCTGGAAAATGTATACTTGGAAAAGAACAAGGTGTCATTTTAGGTGGGAGTGTCATGAAAGAGAAGAAATTCAAGTTTTAAGCGAGGGGAATAACTGCAGGTACATGGAAAGGGACAGGTGTGGGAGTTTCAGTGAGGGAATGACCTATAAATGGATGAAAGCGGTCTGGTCATAGAATATAGAATGGATGGAGAAAAGTAAAAATGCCGAGGAATAGAAGGAGGGTGCACATTTCTATTACACAAGTCTGGAGAATGACAGGGATACATTACAGGTTGTGATGATAAATGGAGGACATTTAGAATGGCACTGGGAGACTGTGTTAAGTAAGGCTTACTGATTGCTGAGTGTCATCACAAGGGGAGTGGGATAAGAGATGTGTTATATCACAAGGGGAGTGGGATAAGAGATGTGTTATATCACAAGGGGAGTGGGATAAGAGATGTGTTATATCACAAGGGGAGTGGGATAAGAGATGTGTTATATCACAAGGGGAGTGGGATAAGAGATGTGTTATGTAAATTGTGCCATTTTTCTGAAATAGATTTTTTTGTTTATTGAAAGGCTGAAAAGTATTGAGGGAACTTATGACAAATATATGTAAGGTATGTTTGGGGGTTGAATTAAGGAGATTTTTGGAAGTTTTACAGAAACATGCTGTAATATATTTAGACTTATGTCTCCGTGGTAAATGTGAGGATAAATATGATATGTTTCTGCATATGGATAAATACATGTGAAAAATAATAAACATGAATTGCATACATATTACTCTTTTTTTTTTTGCTTAGTCTTGTTCAGTTTAACTAAGTGAAGTTTAGTACTGATTTTTATGTTCAAAAACAATTTAGCACATGACTGACAACAGTGTGTGTTTCTGTGCTGCTGGTGAAGCAATAAAACTTTTGTCTTCCACACCAATCAGTTTGTTCAAAAACAACTTCATTCCATCTTTGAATATCTAAACATACCTTTCTGCTAGACCAACCTTAAAATGCACCCAGGTTGCTGGTTGCCTTCTGTATAACAACACAACATAATTCTTTTGATGTAAATAAGTATCATTAATCTTTAAAAAAGGCACTTTTGGTGCAATATCAGAATTTATTTATTTGTTATTTATTTGCATTTGTTTACTGGGAAGGTCCATTGGGTCGAGATGAGCCCATGTTCAGTGGAGGCCCGGGGAGAAAAGCTCCACAATAACACCAATACAATACAGTAGTACAACAGCAGAATGACACCATTTCTTTGTACATTTAGATACAATGGAACAATTAAAGTACTATATAGGATTACAAGAGTAACAAATATGGACAATTAATCATAAGTGTTATTTATTTGTTAAAAGTAAATTAGCATGTCAGTAGCTTAGTACTCATAACAAAAGTATGCATATAAATAGGCTATAAGCTCAGATATCTAAATCGTTATCACTTCAATATTGCGTTCAGTAGGGATTCCATAACAGAGGGCTTAAGGAAGTTGAAACAAATAATTAAGACAGTTAGTTGCAGGTAGAAGGTAGTGACAGACAGAGAAGTAGTTAAAGGTGAGAAGAGTGAAGGAAGAGGGAGTCAGGTTTTGAGAAGTGTAGTATTGGCGGTGGCGTTGTCGCCTCACAGTAAGACGCTGTCCGGTTCGATGCTCAGCGTCTTCTGCGTGCGGAATGGGCGCGTGAATGATGGGCGGTTGTTGAAGCCAGGGCTGGTAACTCGGCACGTAAAAATCAACTACCAGTCATTAGTGGACCGGAGTTCCGCTGTGGCGACCCCTAACTGGGAAAAGCCGAAAGATACAAACAAACAAAGTATTGGTGCATTAACATTGCCATAAGGAGGAACTTATGTCCATGATTGATGGTGGGACAGTGTTCCACAGTTTGGCAATTGTAAAAGAGTTGATAAAGATGCTAACAAGAAGGGTCCCCAGTATGGATCCTTGGGGGCACCTGTGGTTGTATTAATGAATGGAGAGAGTGAGTGCTGCCATTTAGTTGATTGATGTCTGTTTGTGAGGTAGCTTGTGAACCAGGTTGGGGGGGGGGTGAGAAGCCTAGGTTAGAGAGTTTTGTGAGAAGAAGTGGCTGAGAAACCGTATCAAAGGCCTTAGAGAGATTGAGAAATAGAGAAGAAACAATTTTACCAGCGTCTCTGGCCCGGTTAACTGTATTCAGGAAGGAGATGAGTGCGGTCGTGGTACTATGGCCTAGCCTGAAATCATGCTGAGTTGGAGATAGCATTTGATTGTTGAGTAGATGGTTGAGAACTATAAGAACTGTCCCAAAATACTAGGCAGAAATAATGCTGATATTAAAGAGGCAAGCACAGCCAGCAAATGTATAAAATACTGAGGTTTTAATACAAAAATACGTAAGCGCTTTCACGGTATAACCTTACCGCTTCATCAGACAACTATAACAACTCACATTAGAACTTGTATACAGATGACATCACTCCAGTTAGATTCTGCACCAATAAAATGAAACAACATGGAAGACATAAGCACAAAATCATCTCCCAATCACATAAATTAAGAGTACAGACCCCCAGATAAAATCCCTTATTTTAATCTAAGTGCAAAAACAATAATACATAGGTCTAATTGTCTAAGCAATAGGACTATGATGTAAAAATAGACATTTCACAGAAGCAACTATTTATACATGATAGCATTCTATCCTATTAGTAGACAGATAACCATTCACTTAAGCCATTTATTTCTCTATAACAGCTTCAATGGGATACTGTTATCAAGATCCATTCTAACTCAACCACCTTAATGCGGGTTACTATATCAGCCCCACATAAATTGGGACTACTGACATGCAGTACTTGAAAGAAGTCATGCCCCTTCTTAATACAATACATATGATCCCTAATCCTTTCCTTCAAGCTCCTATTGGTCTTTCCTACATAAAAATGAAATCAGTGTTGACAGTGAGCAAGGTAGACCACATGTCTAGTGTTGCAATCGGCAGATGCCCTAATCCGCCACAGGTAGCCAGTAACTGGGTGTCTGAAAAACCTGGATTCATCTATATGATGACAAAAATTGCATTTATTGCACTTAGACGTGCCCATAAATTGTAGAGGTACAGGGGTATCATGCCAGGGGAAGCATAACTGCTGTTTCAAGTTTTGTTTATTCTTATATATAAATCTGGGGCCATCGTTCAATAGATCTGAGCACCTGTTATCAGTCTGCAGTTTATGCCAATTTCTAATAACTATATCCTTCACAATGTCAATGCCCTGAGAGTATGTCAATGTAATGGAATGACAACTGTTCCTCTCCATGGATTTCACAAAGGGTCTATAACTATCAGAAAAATATGGGCAGGCCCTACCCTCTCATTCACTAATTACTTTAGCACAGGCTCAATCTATCTCACTTTGAGCATAACCTCTGGACATAAGTTCATTTTTCAAATCAGTTAAGCTTCTATCAAAATCCAGTGTAGTGCAAGACAATCATGAGACTCTAAAAGCCTGTTCTTTAACGATGTTACCAAATATATGGTGGGGGTGCATGCTCTGCCTATGAAGATAAGATGGTATATAGCATTCATTCCTGTGCATTTTAGTTAATAATCTCCCACCTTCCATCCGAATGTTAACATCCAGAAAATCAATTTATGGGCACGTCTAAGTGCAATAAATGCAGTTTTTGTCATCATATAGACAAATTCAGGTTTTTCAGACACCCAGTTACTGGCTACATGTGGCGGATTAGGGCATCTGCCGATTGCAACACTAGACATGTGGTCTACCTTGCTCACTGTCAACATTGCTTTCATTTTTATGTAGGAAAGACCAATAGGAGCTTGAAGGAAAGGATTAGGGATCATATGTATTGTATTAAGAAGGGGCATGACTTCAGTGCTCTAGCTAAGCATGTCTTGTCTACAGGTCTTGATCACATTTTTGTCTTTCAAGTACTACATGTCACTAGTCCCAATTTACGTGGGGGTGATATAGTAACCCGCACTGAGGTGGTTGAGTTAGACTGGATCTTGAGGCTGGGGGCGCATCAGGCCATGGGGTTAAATGATAGTATCCCATTGAAGCTGTTATTGAGAAATAAACAGCGTAAGTGAATGGTTATCTGTCTACTAATAGGATAGAGTGCTATCATGTATAAATAGTTGCTTCTGTGAAATGTCTATTTTTGCATTATAGTCCTATTGCTTAGACAATTAGACCTATGTATTATTGTTTTTACACTTAGATTAAAATAAGGAATTTTATCTGGGGGTCTGTACTCTTAATTTATTTGATTGGGAGATGATTTTGTGCTTATGTCTTCCATGTGGTTTGATTTTATTGGTGCAGAATCTAATTGGAGTGATGTCATCTGTATACAAGTTCTAATGTGAGTTGTTATAGTTGTCTGATGAAGCGGTAAGGTTATACTGTGAAAGCGCTTACGTATTTTTGTATTAAAACCTCAGTATTTTATACATTTGCTGGCTGTGCTTGCCTCTTTAATATCATCATTATTTCTGCCTAGTATTTTGGGACAGTTCTTATAGTTTGATTTGGTGCTGTTGGGGTTTGTTCGTCTATCTAGATGGTTGAGAAGTTGAATATGGATGCATTTTTCCAGAATTTTAGAGATTAGTGAAAGAATTGCAATAGGCCAAAAGTTGGAAATATCTATGTTGTTTCCACCTGTATGTAAGGGGAGAATATATGGCTGTTTCCAGATGTTAGGTACATAAGACTCTTTGAAAGATCTGTTAAGAAGTATGCTTATAGGGTAGATGATTGAGTTTGCTGTCATTTGTAGGAATTTGGGAGGTAGGTTATCAGGGGAATTAGTGCAGGGTTTGAGTTTAAGGAGTATTTTTTTTATTATAGTGGTAGGTATAGGGAAAAAAGAAAAGCTTGGCAGAGAGGGAGTGGCTGTGCTTTGTATGGATTGACCTGGAGATGTGGACGTAGAATTTAAGTTGATTAAGGGGAAAGTAGCAGTAAGACTGGATATAGTATTGATGAAATACTCATTAAAGAGAGTGGCTAAATCAGTAGGTGTTTTATCTGGATTTGGACAAGGATTATTTTTTGGGTATGAGTTTAGTAGGGAAATAATGGAGTTTTGAAATAGTTTAGGGTTTTGCCTATGGTTACTTTGCAGATGTAGATAGTGTGCTTTTTTGTCTTTATTAACTAGACAATTTACCTGGTTGTGGAGTTGTTTGAATTGTTGTAGGTCTGAGGGTTTTTTTATTTTTGTGCCATCGTTTCCAAGTTTTGTCCCTAGCAGTCACGAGTTGCTTAGAGGGTCTGGTGAGCCAGGTGGCATATTTAGCTTTTACTCTTTTCTGTTGGATTGGAGCTAGATTGTTTAAGGTCTGGAGAAATGCTGAGTTGAATAACTCAACAGCCTCATCAAGGGAAAGGTTTTTAGGGCTTCCCATGTGAGTTTTGATATAGTTTAATTCTAGGCGGTTGTGTTAAAGTGAGATAAGTTTCTTGTTAACTTGTATTGGTGTTTACTTGGTGCTGGAGTGTCTTTACATAAAATATAGGTTGGGAGGTTGCCGCTAATACTGTTTGAGTAGTGTGCCAGCGAAAGAGATATTGTTTGAATCAGAGACTAGAATCCAGTCCAGAATGGAGCCATTGTCATAGTTAGTGTTTGGTCTGGTTATATTGTGAAGTAATTGGGTGAAGTTGTACAAGTTAATGTTGGAGGAAGGAGTAATGTTGGAGAAGTTGAGCCAATCAATGCTGATGTCACCCAGGATGATTGTTTCAATATCTATATTATTTGATATCCAGGCAAGAATTTCCTATCTGTCCCTGGAGGAGTGGTCTCAGCCCAGAAACTATTAGCTTATTGGCCGTTTTGGGTCAATTCCTATCTCTTTCAGTTTCCCTGCTTTAAAACCCGCATTTGCATGGTTTTGTGCAATTTTCGCACTGCGCAGCCTCGGGCAGCACTGCTTAAACAGGTTTAAACTATTCCCGGTTCCACAAAGTCTGCTCTTCACTTTTTCCCTTAGAACTGTTCTAACTCAAAAAATAAGCACTCTATTTTCATTCCAAAGCCCTGCACTTGCTCTTATAAGTAATCTTATAAGTAAACACCAACAAACTAAAGCACTACACCCTCTTACACTCTTTATAAGTACTTGGCTCCCTATTGGTCCTTTCTGATCAGTCATAAAGTAGTTCCTTATACTATTCTGGCATGTCCAAAAGTCAGTTTCAGGGTTACTCTCCAGTCTAGCTAGTGAATCTGGGAATCTTGAGGCAATGTTACAATTGCCTTATGTACACAGACCACCCTCTCCTCCTGCCAACAAGCTTAGATATATATGAGAGATGCAACTATACAGCCAAACTGGAGGCTGAGCTCTCTCAACCCAGTACTGGCACAGTCAGTCAGGAGGCACAGTCAGTCAGGAGGAGAAGGTGACCACACACACCACAAATTCAGTCTCACATAAACCTATCGCATCAGCAAACCAAACACATAAACACACAAAAACATACTTGCAGGCTCTAAATAAAAATCTGCCAAAGCAGCAGAGACGTCCAAAGCAGACATCCAAGCAACCGCTACCCCACAACAATACCCACGTATCACATATTTCACAAAGTCAGTGTGCCACACAGTCACAGCCCTTAAGGCTAAACAACACACCTAATACACTTGTAATAGGTGAGACTATTGTCAGATGCACTGACGTCCCACTCACCAGACTGAACAAGGAGAAGGTCACTGTAATCTGCCTGTCGGGTGCCAGGATCCGCCACATAACACAAGCACTCAGGTCACTCCAAAGCAAATACAAATATGACTCCGTCATTGTCCATGCTGGTGTGAATGACCTGAGACGTACCTCCCTGGACTATATGAAAAGAGACATAGAGGAGCTCTCTGATCATGTAGCCCAGGCCAGTATGACCCTGACCTTGAGTAGCATCTTGCCCTCACCAAAAATGATGCCACAGTATAAAGACAAAATGATCAATTTTAACAATTGGATAAAGTTTTGGTGTCATTCAAAGGGGATCCAGTGTCTGTCAGCCTGGGACGACATGCTCAACAAGCCACGTTGCTTCGCTAGGGACGGCTTGCACCTGTCACCCCTGGGCTTTAGAATACTGGCTAAGGCTCTTGCCACCCCCATAGTGCCTTTTTTAGGCAAGGCTCAAAAGACAAACCCACCTCCATAGACAACACAAGGAAAAAATAACTAAGGGTAATGCTGCTCAATGCCAGAAGTCTAAATCTCAAGATGCATGCACTCAAGGCTCTCCTCAGTATGGAGAATATTGATATCTGTGCTGTAACAAAAGCTTGGTTCAAGGCTCCAGAGAGCACCCCAGCACTACCAGGTTATACCTCATACCATGCTTTTCAGCCCCAAAACTCGGACCGAATCACAAAAGGAGTGGGAGTATCCATATTCATCAAAGATACCCACACCTCCAGGCTAGTGGCACTGCACGAAGCATCGGAGACCATCCATGTGCAACTAACAGTGGGCAAAACTGCTTTTCAGTTTGTAGCCTGCTACAGACCACCCTCCCAAACTCAGGAACTCCACTCGGCTTTCCTGAGAACTCTGGAGAATATGAAGGTCTCTCCAAACACCATAATATTGGGTGACTTCAACTACCCAAACATTGACTGGGAAAACTACTCAAGCCCCAACACCCTCACCCAATGGTTCCTAGAATTTATAAACTCAAATGCTATGGAACAACTGGTCACCACTCCCACAAGAGGGGACAACATATTGGACCTGGTCATCACCAACATGGGGACTCTATGTTCCACACCAGAGGTAAACCCCTCATTGGAAAGATCAGACCATAAATTAATCTCACTGGACATCCATATCCCGTCCCCACCCCCCGGCCAAGGAAACCATGGTGAAAAGTTTCTCAAAAGCGAACTTCACACTTCTCAAAACCGAGGTGGAATCCTTCAAAGCCCCCGGGCCAGTGGAAAATACTACCCAAACCGCAGAATCCTTTACAAACGCATTCTATGGACACCTACAGGAATGCATGGATTGTGCTATCCCAAATAAAACCAAGACTCACTCCTCCAAAGGCAGGAGACCTGTCTGGTGGACCCCGGCCATAAATAAGCTATACAACAGAAGGAGGAAGCTACTACATGATAGAGCAAAATCCCAAAAAGGGAAAGCATCTCTGATCAGTACTAGCAAGAAACTACGATCCCTCATAAAATCTATCTAAGGCCAGCTTCGAAAGAAAAATTGCACAAGAAGCTAAAGAAAATCACAAGGCCTTCTTTAGTTATGTCAGGAATCTGGATGGCAACTCCCAGATATGCTCTGAGTTAGTGCAAAATGACAAAAAATACACTGAACCCACAGACATTGACAACATCCTGGCAGACAGGTTCAGTGCAAACAACCCCCCCCCCCCCCAAAAGAGCAAATGTCTGTCCCAACAGAATGTAGCCTCCCTGACATCACAGAAGCACAGATGAAAGCTGCCCTCTCCAAAGCAAAAAACAGCATCAATGGTGTCCCGGGCTACGTCTCACATGAGCTCCAAGAAGAACTGAACCCTCACATAAAGTCACTGTTCAATCTCAGCCTTACTACAGGATATGTACCCAAAGAATGGCATACAGCAACAGTGGTCCCGCTCCACAAAGGCGGTGCCACAACGGACCCTGGAAACTATCGCCCTATAAGCCTGACTAGTCTGGTCTGCAACGCTATGGAGCGTGTCATCATGGAACTCATAAACAAAGACATTGGGAACCTCCAGACACTGGATCCTACCCAATTCGGCTTTGTTAAGGGTAGATCTTGCCTCTTAAATCTAGTTGACTTCTTTGAAACAGTTACCAAGGCCATAGATGAAGGGAGGGTAGTCCACACAGCCTACCTGGACCTCGCAAAAGCCTTCGACACAATACCCCATTCGGGCATCATAAATAAGCTCACCAGCTTAAATATCAACCCCTATGTCACAAGATGGGTTGCAAACTGGCTCAGGGATAGAACCCACATGGTCAGAATTGCAAGTGCCATGTCAGACTCTAAACCAGTTACAAGTGGCGTCCCACAAGGCTCAGTCCTGGGACCTCTCTTTTTCGGTATATACTTCTCTGAGGTACAGGCTAACACGGGAGGACTATGGCTGATCAAGTTCGCAGATGACTGCAAACTGGGAGACATAATCGACTCTCCGGCTGACACAAGCATCCTCCAAAAGGGTCTCACAGAGACGGATACCTGGTGCCAGAGCCATGGCCTCAAGCTAAATGCCAAAAAGTGCATAGTCATCCCCTTTGGGAAAAACAAAGTGCCCACAAATTACCACATAGGTGGTAATCCATTAAGTATGGAAGAAGTAATTAGGGATTTGGGGACCCAAGTAGATAGTAATCTCTCCTTAGACAATCACGTTGCCAAAGTGGTTAGAAAGACCCTCTATATAGCCCACCTTATCACGAAAGGGTTCACATCTAGATCAAGAGAGGTCATTGTGCCCCTCTACTCATCACTCATCAGGCCCATAATTGAATACAATGCCCCATTTGGGATGTACCTTACCCGACACCTGCAGCAACTGGAGAGACCCCAAAAGTACCTCACCAAGGGGATCAAGGGCCTCAAACACATGCCCTATGCAGTTCGGCTAAAGAAACTCCAGCTCTACTCAGTTGCTTACCGCCTACTCAGAGGCGATCTATGCCTGACGTATAAAGCCATGTCCAACCCAGAATTAATTGACATGCTCCACCTCAGGAAATCCAAATCCCTTAGAGCTACACGCTCCAGGGACTTAAACCTCAGCACAGCAATAAATAGGACATGCTGGAGGGACAGATTCACATCCCAGAGGCTCCCCTCACTCTGGAACAAAATCCCAATCCATGTTAGGCAGAGTCCCTCACTGACCCTCTTCAAGAGAAATCTTGACGAGTGGATGGGAGATCGTAAGTTTACCCCTGGGATCTCTTCTATATCCCTACTAGACAGAGGCACAGTAAACTAACCTTAAAAGGGCTATCTTCTGTGACCTACTATACAGAGGCACAATTAACTAATCTAAAAGGGAGGCGAAAGCCAAACACACTCTGGCTAGGCTTATAAATGCCCTAGGGCAGATAGCCTAGTATCAACATATGAACCTATAAAGGAATGTTATTGCCTGGGGGGGGGGGGTTTGTAAAGAGCAATGATGCAGAGAGATTTGTGGTTGTTAATTTTCAAGAAAGAAATTATTATTTTAGCTATGGAGAATTTTGGAATTTATTTAAAGTATGGGACAAAAGTAAAGTTCTTAGAGTAGAATACAGCTACACCTCCACCTCTTTTGTGGGATCAATCTGCTCTTAGGCAGGCATAGCCTGGGGGGAGGAATTCATTGTCTTAATGTAGGGTTTTAGCCATGTTTCAGTGTCTGCTATTATATCTGGATTGTTGTAAACTATCCAAGCATGAAACTCTGGGATTTTCTTTCTGATGCCCTGAAGGTTCAGGGTAGTTAAATTTAAAGATTTGTAGGAGTTAGGGGAGTTAGGAGGGGAGGAGGTGGTGCCAGGGTTAGGGTGAATGTCTCCACATATGGGTAATTTCAAATAGTAGTTTGCGTAAATAAGTAATTGTTTTCTTTTTACGTTGGTTTGGTAGTTTAACAAAGAGAGGTTGAGGGGGTTGTTTGTAAGGGTAGGATTTTTATTTTGGTGAACAGGAATATATTTAGTGCATATAGGCTAGGGTTTATATCAGAGTAGTTAGCAAATAGTGAGGCTTGTGTGGATGTAGTAGAAGTTGCTGTTAAGGCTAGATATGCTGGCTGGATAGTAGTTAATATAATTAAGAGATAGAAGCTTACAGTGAAAGAGAGGAGAGTTGTGTAAGAGTTGAGGGACTTGGATGGATATGGGATTTAGTTTGATGAGAACTAACTTAATGGCACGTGTGTTGGAATAAGCTAGTATGTAGGGTGTGTACTTAAGACAGTAGTGGAGCTGAAGCTGAGAGATGTGGAAGTAGTGGGAGGTTCCTAATTAGGGGTGTGTTAAGTGGGTGGAAATTAGAGATGGTAAGATGTTGAGACTGGAGATTGTGTCTGATTGGATGAAGAGTAAGAATAGGGAGGAGTTGGGCTAAGAATAAGAGTTTTTTTGAAACATAAAATATTGGAGAATAGTCTGTGATTGGTTGAGGAGTGAGGGAGGAGGAGTTTGGTTAAGAATAAATGTAATTGATGCAGAGGTGGGTGGGAACGGGAGCAGAGAATTTTCTGCAGTATTTACAGGAAACTTAGAAAACATTGTCTTCTCCAAAGATATTTGGACCTTTGATTTTTTTTTAAGTCTTTTTTCTGCCCAAATCAGAACTATCCTAAAACAAAGGCAGGTGTTAATTGTATATAAGATAATGATGCCTGCTATGGAAAGATGAAGCATCTTTTTTCTTTTTCACTATCCCAGTACCATTTTTCTTTTTTCTTTTTTCTTTTTTGACTATCTGACAGTCTTAAATGACCATTATTGTTATTTTCAGCCTTCCTACTGGCCATCTGTGCTATTAAACTCTCTTTTTGTAGGAGGTTACAAGGCTAGTTGCCCTAGAGCCTTTACAAGCCAAGCCATGTTAATCCCAGGTGTCCCCATGTGTTCTTTTTGGGTAGTTCGCAGAGCAAATTTATGAATAGAGCTGTTCTTTGATCAGCACCAACTACCCCTGTCCATGAGGGAAATGGGTGCCACCCCAGTGGTGAATTTGTGGTCTCCCATCCAGTTATCTAGTTTGTGTTTAAGTAGGGTCAGCGAGGAGCTCTGTTTTATGTGAATAAGAAGTCTGTTCCAGAGAAGTGGCAGTCTCCGGGAGACATATAGTGAGTGATTCTTGTGCCATTTGACTTGTAGATGTGCAACATTTGCATTATGGTAGGGTTGAAGATTGCCCCATAGGCCAGCCACAAGTCACCTCTCAGCAGCCTATAAGATGCAGAGTAAATTGACAGGGCTTTCAGCCTGTCCATGTAGGACATGTTTGGAGTCCCTGTATTTTCTTAGTGAGAAACCTTTAAGGTCTTTCCAGCTGCTGCAGGTGTTTGGTGAGGTGTATGCAAAAGGGTGCGTTATACTCCGTTAGTGGTCTGATGAAGTTCAAGTACAGTGGAGTTATAACATCCCTTGACCTGGATGCTATGCCTTTGCTTATGATGTGTACAATGTAGAACGGTTTCCGTTCCACTGTGGAAACTTGGTGGTCAAAGTTCAGATTGCTATCAGCCTGTATTCCTAAGTCTTGCACCACTGGATTGGAACTCTGGGGGTGCTGTCACTATTGTAATTTGTAGGGAATTTTGTTGTACCAAGGGGAATAATAATGCATTTTTTTGCATTTAGTTTTAGGCCACGGCTTTGGTATGAATCATTTGTGGGTGTTAGCTCTTCTTGTAATATGTTGACATTGTTGAGGGACTCAGTGATTGCTCCCACTTTGCAATCATCAGCAAACTTGGTGAGTTAGAGGCCATCAAATTTGGGCTGGACTTCTGAGAAATAGATGCCAACCAGTAAGGGGCCCAGCACAGATCCCTGTGGTACTCCACTGGTGACGGGTCTACTGGTGGAGGTGGAGTCACCAATTTTGACAGAGTATATTCTGTCAGTGAGCCAATTGGCTATCCATCTAGTAATGCAAGGTTTAATCCCTCTCTGGGATTTTCTCAATGATGCCCGAGTGAGGAATTGTGTTGAAAGTCTTGGCAAGGTCAAGATAAGCATTGTGCACTGTCTTACCTTCATCCATGGCTTTGATGACATTCTCAAAAAAGTCCACCAGGTTTGATAGGCATGATCTACTCTTAACAAAGCAAAACTAAGTTGGGTGCAACATTTGGAGGTCGCCTATATCCTTATTGAAAAGGTCCATGATAATGCTTTCCATGGCCTTGCAGATGAGGCTAGTTAGATTTATGGGTCTGTAGGTCCCAGGGTCAGTTGATGGCCCCTATTTGTGCATGGGGATTACTGTTGCTATTCTCTATTCTGCAGGAACATAGCCAGTTCTCATTCTATGATTAAAGAGAACATCAAGTGGGTCTGCAAGGTCTTGTTTTAGATTGTTTCTTAAACAACCTGAGATAGTATCTGGTCCCATTGAGACAGTGTTTTTGACCTTGGAAAGTGCAGAGATGACCTATTCTCTAGAGATACTAGGCAGAGGGCTGGTCTCAGGTATGCATTGGGATATGGTAGGTGGGGGTAGAGGGGTGAAGTTTGCACTGAATTTGTCAGCTAGCAGGTTAGTGATATCTTCCGGTGTAGTATGAGTGATACCATCTACAACCAGTTCAGCACATGGCTGGGCATTCCCTTTTAGACTTCAGATGTAGTTAAAGAATGCCTTATGAATATATTTGGCTAGGGATGTGATTTTAGTTTCATAATTTGCTTTAGAAGACTTTACAAGATTTCTGATTTTCTTGTTTAGGCTTAGGAAGGAACTCTTCCTCTGCAGAGTGATATCCCTCTTGCTTTTGAACAACCGTTTCTTCCTGTTATATAATCTGTTTATATTTGAAGTCCACCACACTGCCTTGTTTTTACAGGAAGACCTGTTTTTGATCCGGTCAAGTAACATCAGAGTTTATGCAGTTTTGTAAGTGTTTGTACAGGGCATTTGCATGCATTTCTGCTAGTGATCATTGATGTTTGTGATTGCTGGTGGTATGTAGCATTTTATTATCATTACTTAGTAGCCTGTAGTTAGCTTTGGTGAAGTTTTTTTATAGTTTTTTTTGTTCCAGTGAGGGTGTCAGTTCCATTAGTTACTTCGAATGAAATTGATTTGATGTCTGACCTAACCAGGGAGGGCATCACGCATGGGGAAGTACAGTGACCCCTGATTTCGGTCAGTACTACATCCGGAACATTAGAGCTTTTAGTGAGGGTGCAAACTATCTGTTCCAGAGCATTTATGTTAAAGTCCAGGAACCTCTGGCTGTGCGTGTTTTTGCTTGTTTATGTCCCCCAGTCTGTGGAAGGATAGTTGAAATCTCTCATGACTAAGGTGTTGGGGAGAGAAATTCCAGTAAATCAAGGTAGGCAGTATGCTTATACTGATTCATGGTGGGGGATCTATAGCTAGCAATGAAGTGGTATGGTACTTTCCCAATAGTTAACTGGACATGGAGAAGTTCGAGAGAGAGTCATGCCGTTTGACCAATCTCAAAGTGTATTTGGTTTTAATGACGATGGATACACCTCTACCTTTGGTTCTTTCATGCTCATTTTGAGGTCTGAATGTGTGGAAGGCATTGTAGACTTGTGCGGTCAGGGTGCTGTCAGTTGCCTTGACCATGTCTTGGTAACTACACAGATGTCAGCATCCTTTAAGGTGAGGAGTGCTTCCAGGGAGTACAGTTTCATGTTTAAACTTCTAACATTAAGCAGCATGACCCTGAGTTTCTATTGATTACATTTTGTTACAGTGGAAAATTTGCTGTTTTGACATTGCCTAAAAAAGGCACTATGGGGGAAGCAAGGGCCTTTGCCAGTATCCGAAAGCCTAGGGGGTACATGTGCAGGCCATCTCCAGCAAAGTGCCAAGGTCTGTCTACCATATCCTCCCAGGCTGATAGATACTGGATCCCCCTGGACTGACAACAGAAGCTGAGCCAATTGTTGATGTCATTAATTTTTTGTTTGTACTGTGGCATCATCCTGAGTTAGGGCTAGGAACATACCTGTCTGGGACACATAATCAGAGCATTCCATCATGTCCCCCTTCATATAGTTCAGAAAAGTACATCACAAGTCATTCAGTTCAGTGTGGACTATAACAGAGTCATAACAGTACTTGTTGAGTGACTTGAGTGCATGCGTGATTTGTCAGATCCTGGCACCTGATAGGCAGCCGACTGTGACCTTCTCCTTGTCCAGTCTGGTGAGGGGCCATCATCTGCGTGTCTCACCATAGAGTTGCATGTGACCAACACATTTGATTTGTTTTCCCTTAGGGGCTTATTTGTTAAGACACAGATGTGGTTATGTGCAGTGTTTTCTTTTTTGCTTAGTGGTGAGTGTGGGTGGCATGTATTTGGGAGGTCTTTGTTCTTTTGTTAGGCTTTTACTGAATACCTCTGCATATGTGGGTTTATGTGTCATGACCTTATTCTGTGTGAGAGGTGAGGTTTGCTTGAGAGGTGAGGCGTGTGTGCTGCTGTTTGATGTCTAGTTTGTTTTTACATGACAGAATTGACTCCAGTACCAGTGTATTTGCATCTCGCACATAGGGTGCTAGTTTGCTTTAGGAGTAAATGGTTGTCAGTCTACATGAGACAATTGCTACATTGCCTCAAGATGCCCATATAAATCAAGCTGGCAGGAGAAATGATGGGAAACTGCCCATCCATTGTGGCAGGATTTTTCTGAATGTGGTATAAGGGAAGGAAGTGGGCTAGCTGGACTTAGTCACAAACAGCAAAAATAAAGCAGTAATTCAATTAAATAGTTAACAAAGAGCAGTGCTGGCTTAAAATATACTTATTTTTCAGTTTTTTATTTTCAGCGGATGTCTTGGATTTCAGTGTAGATGCACTCCAAACCTCTGGCTAAAGTTTCCAAACAATGAGCAGCTCCAGTAAACTGAGTGCAAACCTGTGCAAATGCGAAGCTTATATACAGGCAAAATGAAATTAATTTAATAACCACAAAATCCACAACTCCACGGCAACCAGTTTATTGAATTAAAAAAAACAGAACTAAGTGCTTTTGCCCATAAACACAGTGGGCATCATCAGTCAATTAAATACAAACACCCAACCCTTTTTATATGGTATTAAGTCACTTGACTAAATAATAAATTAACCAATTAAAAAGAAAAAATAAAAATAAAAAAATGAAAACCTTATATATAAGTATTGTTCATCACATTTCCTAACAAGACAGCCCATAACAAAAAACATTCTAAAATATGCACATTTTTTCTGCCCCATGTAAAAGCACTTAAATGAGTTACTTAGTTCTAAAACCATTACATTTAAACACTTAAACCCTTATTAGCATATATATATATATATATATATATATATATGTGTGTGTGTATATACATATATATATATATATATATATATGTATATATACACATATATATATATATTGTATAAATATATCAATTACATATACATTTAGTAAACACAATAGATATGTATGTATGTATACAATACATTAATTCTAGACTTGCATAGATCTAATTTTCAATATACTAGCTATCAAGCAACAGTCATTAATACCTGGAGAAACTGTGGCATTAAGTCTAAGTTGCCACATAGTTTCTCTAAATTCCAATAATGTTTTGTAGTCACCTCCCCTATCATTATATCTCACTCTATAACAAAAAATAAAAATTTCTTAAAATCTGTGCAAACCAAACTCTGACAAAATGAAGCATTGGTGGTTTTGTTATTCTTAATATCCATCAAGTGTTCAGCCATTCTTTCCCTTAATTTATGGGTAGTCTTCCCCACATAGAATGCTGAACAACTTTTATTTAAGGCAATGTGCACCACCATCTTGGTATTGCAGTTACATCGCCCAGGGCACTGTATTGTTCTTCTGTAACCATCTACAGCAGCATAGGGGCTCTCATTTATAAATCTACAGTATTTACACATATTACATGTGTTCATACTAGATTTGTGCACAAGTACATGATTATTTTTATCTCTTTCAAACATTTCCTTAAGGTTGCTACCTCTGCTGTGAACCACGTGTGGCCTTTCACCTAAAGTATGTTTCAACTCACTAGTTAATGTCCAATTCCAGAAGCTGTTGATCACAGTTTTTAATAAAGCCACATCATGATTAAATGGCAAAACCATTACTTTATCCTGAACAGCTGGGTGGACTGTACTTAATACTGTCCCTTTGCCCAGAGATAATATTGGAATATATCTACTAGAACGTTTTTTCTTTACTTCATTCCTAATTGTTACTAAAAGCTTTGAGGGATATCCCCTATCTTTAAATAAACCTATTAAATGGACCATTTCACTCTCAAATAATTGGTCATCACTCACCAGTCTGGATAAACGCACCATTTGCCCTTTTATCTCACTTTTCTTCTGGTATGAAGTATGACAACTATCAAAATGTAATAACATATCAGAAAAAGTATTCTTCCTAAATATGTTTGAACGAAGTTCCCCAGTCCGTAGATGTTTATAAAGAAGTATGTCCAAAAATTCAATTTCTTGGGCATCAAATCTATGTGCAAATTGCAAAAAAGTAGTGGTATTGTTAAGATAATTTACAAAAAATTTCAATACTTTCTGTGTTCCCACACCACAAAATTAAAATATCATCCAAAAGCTGTCAAATGTTCTGTTTTGGAATTCCTAGCTGCTACTATAGGTCTAAACGGAGGATTATTTATATCTTTTTGGATCTTAGGAATTCCAAAAATAGTTGGAATTACTGGTGCTTCCACAGTTAAATAATCAAGTTCAGGCTGGTCAATCACATCCTGGCAGAAAGAGTCATATAACCACCAATCTATTTTAGCATATGCCCTATTAATTTCATTAATGGACACTCTATCATATACACCAACATAATTTAAAATTTCATACATTTTAATAACATACTCATATTGTAATATTACTACTTCCCCCCACCCTTATCGGGCTTCATAACTGTGTAATCTCTGGACTCAGTCCACACTTTTAAACACATTTTTTCAGCTACATATAAATTGTCATGAAAACCCATATTCTTGCTAAAGAATTTCCGTAGCTCCACTTCACAGGTTTGTTCAAAAACATTAATAATAGAATTCTGAGGGGACATAAATAAACTTTTTCTTTGTAAAATCAAATTATTGTCATTACTCAAACTCCGATCAGAAAAAAAATAAAGATAAATTGAGCTGTCTAGTGTATAATTTCTAATTAATCAAAACTCTAGGACTATCTAATTTAAAATTTGGTACAAAAGAAAAAGCTTTCTTTCAATAAACTATAATACTTATATTCAATAAACTGGTTGTCATGGAGTTGTGCATTTGGTGGTGACTGGATTTATTTCATTTGGTTTTGAAATATCACCTTGTGTGATTATTACACGTTAAATATAGGCAAATTTAAACAGTTAAAACAACTACCAGTGGGAAAGCCCCAGACTGAGCCTTTCTCCAGCAATCCCCATCTCATATATGTCCTGAGCTACACACTTCTGCCACAGGGGTGCAGGGAGGCCCTCTTAATGTAAGACAGATGGTTTAAGAACACAGTGATACCAAAGAGTCTAGATTCCACAGGATTGTAGATTATATCCACAGGATCTGATTTGTTCCTGCCAGGATCTTTCCTTTCTTGGGAGAAAATGGAGAATTTACAGGAGAATGTAAAAAACTTTGCAGGGCAGGGGGGCAGACATTTTGTAGGTGCAGTAGTGATGTTATAAAAGCTGAGATGACAAGATGTACAGTATTATTTTACAACCCTTACACAAAATGGCATAGACTGAGCTTACAGTTTTGAAGAGAAGCTGGTGTTCAAGATCTTTCACATCACAACCTGTCATTCTCTGGTCAGTGCTCTCATCTGGATAGACAGTTTCTATGCCAACCTTGGGTATTTGTATCCATGTTCAAAAAAAACTATAATACGCACTAAGAAGGCATTTAATTATTTGGTTAAATAGCATCTCTCCCTCTCTGTAATAAAAAAACAACTAGAAGATGAAGTCCCAACTTTCAAGCTAACTGGAAAGCTAGAAAAAAAGAGAAAATTTGATTTTCAGAACAAAACATAGACTTGCCAAGTGGACCAACAACTGGCATATATCTCTCAATAACTGAACCCCCCTCCAAACTACCAAACAGGTCTAGTACTTCGGAAATTGCTTAGATCAGAATCTTAAGATCCAACACGATGTACAAGTTGCCAAAACAAATAGCTCACAACTATTTTGGGCAAGTACAGTTCCCCACTTTCTCTCCCCTGAAGGAAGGAAAGTCATTGGTATGGGGGTGCTTCTTTCGCAACTTGAATATAGGCTACCCCTGGTGTATCACCCTCCAGGACAAGCCTATTCTGTTTGCAATCTTCTGCCAAAAACATATACTGATTTATTACCTTCTGTCCCAAGACACACCACTGTCAAGTTCTAGCCAAAGCTCACTGGATGCCCATCTCTCATAGAATAAGCATTTTGTTAGGTTCCCTAGTCTTCAAACTTTTCAACCTCCAATCCTTTCCTCTTGTTTGCTGATCATTTATTTCCATGTACCTCAGACTACAACCTTAAATACCCTCCCCCAACATAACCTCCATCCAAACACTCAAATTTGCAATGCTCAGACAACACCTTCTCCAACACAGGGCCATGGGCCTAGGAATCCCCTCCAACCTCTGTTGAAGAATGCTCATCCTTAGAAAAGGAACTGAAATGCTACTACTTCAAATATGCCTTTTGTAATGGGGGGTAGAATTAGGAAATTGCACCTGCTGGGTAACAGGTTTTGTTACCTAATCCTACCACACTCACATTTCACCTCTCACTCACACATGTACACTAGTGTTTGCATGCACTCTGTCACTTTAAACAAACTCCCAGGAATTAAGCTGTTTACATATGATGTACAGAGGCACAGATAGTATCTTCAACGCTTTACTCTCCTTGTTGGTGATGATATCTCTCTTCCTCTCTACTAATTACTCTCTTACTGACCAGTTTCTCGACTCGGTCCCTATGTATATTGTTTCAGATTGCATCTGTATTATATGTCTACTGATTGTCTATTGCATTCTTGTTACACTGTATGAAGTAATACCAATTTTGTATTCTATACTTTATTGTATTTTCTATTTTAAGATCCCTGGCTGAACATGTAAATGGTTCAGAGAGATCAGTGTTCAACCCCAGATAACAAATTTAAAGTCCATAAAATAAACAAAAGTCTGCATGTTGCAAATTGTTGTGGTTTAAAATGGCTGTTTTTAAACGGGGTTTATATTTCATGCATCTTCTTTCTCTGTCACGGGAAACAGAAAAAAAAACTTAAATCTAATAGCTTTGTTTAAGCAAAGTTCCTTAACAAATATCATCCTGAATTTTCTTGCTGTGAAGAATGCTTGCTTCCTTCATTCATTGTCTCGTTAATCAGCACTTTTATGTAATGAATGATGCATTTTCTACTGGCATGCTTTCGACGTACTTCATTACCACGAACTAAACTATGTTTAACAATGGTGCCATAAAAGTTGTGATCACTAATTTCATAAATTTCAGCATTGGTTTGCCTCCAGAATTGCATTCTGTTCTTTCCTAATTCTTTAAAGAAGCATTTAAGTTTTGAATGACTTACCTTAAGCAAATCTCTGTTCATGCAAAAGAACACCATTAATCATTGACTAAGCTTCAGACTACCTTATTTCTTCTTTGTCTTTTCTGTTTTTTTAACTAATTTCTTACAGAGCTCTTTCCAAGTTTTCTTGACTCTAGTTATTGAAATATACTGGTATACCATGTCCTTAAAAATAACTGTGACAAATAAAGAAACAAAAGAAGCCATAGTTCTGTCTGCTGTTAGCGAAGTCATATGAAAATAATAATGAAGGCCCTTCTGGTAACATGAGTAGTTGTACTGTAGATATGAGCAAATCACGCAATGTCTTTTTTAAATAAAACTGTTTTGACAAGTTTACTGATGAGCAACAAAGCAGAAATTACTAAGTTTCTTAAAAGTACAAGATGTTTTATTTAGCGCAGACTCCCCCATATTCTCTTTATCTGCATTTTTTTGATTGGACTACTACTTCTCATTCATTTAACAAGATATCATAACAGCAAAGTTCATCTGTTGATCAGGGCTTTATATAGGTTTTATATATATATATATATATATATATATATATATATATATATATATATATATATATATATATATATATATTATGAACTAGCTAACTTAGGGTTACTTTTCTGCTTTAGTTGCAATGCAAATTTTAGGTTGGTATTCATAGTCCAGAGGTTCAGACTTGCGTAGAGGTTATTTGCGTAAGGCACCACTATACCTATATGCTAATTCAGTTTAATTTCTTACTATTTTTCAAAGTCAGGTGGATTGAGACTGACCTCTTCTTTTCCAGTATCCTCTGTCACAATATATACATTTCAACAGTTACAATAATACATGTACATTTCTTCCGCTGTCCAGCAGGACACACTGTTGGTACTTTTTTAACACAAACAACTTTACAAATACATTTTCAGTACAAGCATCTGTACAATCAGTTTGATAGTCAAATAACATATAATTCTTTACTAAATTGCAGCTTGCTGTGCTGGCATATGTTACACATCCACTGCCCTACTTCTCCTGGCATAGCTGTCAATACCTCACATCATCAAAGTTATGTTTACTTCTATAAATCGTGATGACTAAGTGAATAACAAAGATGTTTTAAAGAAAATGCCCACTTGCATCAAAAGCACAAAAGAGCTGAAAGTATTTTTTATGTGTGAAGTACTATGAAAAAACTGCTCTGTGAAATGTTACCTGTTTAGTTGTTTAGATCTGATTTTGCTTTTTTGCTTTATTTTGTTATCTTTATTTGAACAGCAAACCTCAATGTACTGAATTAATTATTGCTTTAGGGCATATCTTTTTCAGTAACTAATCAGTATAAATCATATTGTTTGTGTTTAAATAATTCTTCCTATGTGTTATTATGAACTTTTATTAACTATAGAGTAATTTAAGGTGATGAGGTGTGCGTGATTGTACAGGAAGGGCACAGATTATGCTTCATGATTATGCAAACTCAACTTTATCAGACTCCATTTTCCCTTTTCTAATCATAGGAACATTAAAGAATTCCTAGGGTTGTTTGGGCCTACATGCTGACACCTGATGTCTGCTGGGGGGTGTTGTGGACTCTGCTACTCTCTGCAGAATGTTCCCATCAATGCAAGGACTGGTTATGCTGATTTGTTTACTTACACACTCACTTATTACTGCAATTTATAGAGGTAGACATAACTGTGACAAACTGGAACTACTCTAGTCTACAGGAGGAGCAGTTGAAGTCACTGAGAGTTAAATATCCTTCTCTTAGAGGAATATTTTCAGGGAATGCCAGGAAGTTTTCAGGATCCTATGGTGCTGTAGAAGGGGATTGGTAAAAAGCTAGAAGTTGAAATTCTGTCTTACCTAGTTTGAGCTGGAGTTCAGTGAGCTGATGAGCATCATCATTTGGTATCAGTATGGAAGGAATAAAATCCCTGATGGGCACTGAGACACCTCTGCCATTTCCAGGGGTCTTATAGGCACGATAGGCATAGAACCCCTTCATGGATCGGGTGCTGTCTTTACACTTGAACAATGTCTATTGTCACTACACAAACATAGATTCATTCCAGATGCAAAAGTGTCTCCATATCAGACAGTTTTTTGGTAAGGCTGCTAGCAGTGAGAGAGGCCACTTGATGAGGTACAGTTTAGGATTTGATGTTTTTGCTACGTTGGACTGATTATTAGATGAACTCTGCCTAAAAAAGCATAACAGAGGTAACAAAAACTTTGGCCAGTGAGTAGGAAGCCCCTGAATGAGAGGTGCAGACCATCCTTTGCAAAGCAAGTAGGTACATGCTGGAGCCCATGGAATTACACCAGCTGCATTGCCAGTTGTTAAATGCAATCATCCTCTCTTTGAATCTGGACCTTATTGTTGGTGAGGCGATGTTGCCACTCAAAACTAGTCTTATCCTTGATGGAAGCATGTGTAGCAAGTTCCAGCAAGTTCTTCTGCATGTTTTTTTGTGGGATTTTGTGGCAGATCATTCATACCGGCATGAACTACCATCATGTCACATTTATATTTACTGGTGCCAGTAGACGGCTAACTGTAACTTTCTCCTTGTTCAGCCTAGTGAGCATGGAATAAATGCATCTAACAATGGAGTCACCATTTACTAGGATGTTTCCAGAATCTGATGTAGTCTTATTAGATGCTGGAATGTTATGTGGAAGAAGTGGTGCATGCAGGAATCTGCTGTGGGGTTTCATTACTGTCTATTCTTAAGAGATCGAAGAGACTTGGGCTGTGATTTTTTTTTTCGTGGTATCACTGTATGACAGTGTAGTGTTGTCATTATGAAGATGTTCTGTCTGTGTGGGTAGGGGTAATACGATGGGATGCTCGCTGTATACATGAGATTTCAAGAGAGTTGCCTCCAAGTTAACTGTTTTGTCATCTCTTGTGGATAGAATCTGTTAGGTTAAGCAAGAGTTTGTTTTCATTAAGCTTGAAGCATTTCTTAGGATACCAAGTTCTAGTAGTCTGGAGGTAGAAGAGGAGGAAATTACACAGTCACTCAGGAAATGTAGGACAAAACAGTGTACAGACCAGCACAGCTTGTAACAAGTCTGTGCAAGTCAGCACTGGCCCAAGCAAGCACGTATAGTCCAGAACACACTAGAGACTGTCTCCCTTTGAGATGAAGAAATAAAGGTTTTTGTCATAAAGACTTCAGGAAAACTTCACTTGCACACAGTATCCATTGTCCGGGTATAACTACCTCAGAGATGTACTAAAAACGGAGTTGAGCATAACTGGTCACTGTATACAGCAAGCAGCAAAAAGTAAAAGGCCAAGGAAACACAGCTATTTACTCAAACCAATTAGTGCCTGGATACCTAGAAACAGCAGCAATTATGTAGTCTCATTACAAGAACAATTGCTGTCTCAAGATGCATCCCCCACCAGGCTAGGAGCAAGCTAATTGTAAATGGTGAAAAGAGGAAGATCCCCTCGCTGCTTGTAAAAGCCTCCAAATCCGAAACCATTAAAATACAAAGAAGGAAATGTTTCACAGCCTATAAATTTGATTAATCAGTCATTCACATTTTCCAATGAACAGCCAAAAGTACCTTCCTTCCCAAAGCCAGAAGTTGGGGGTGCTCCATGTCCAAACTTGTCTTCTCCCCTTAAGTCCTTCCTGTCTTACCCAGCCTCTCCTTTACAGTTGTGTACTCCTTGCTGTGCAGCCACAAGTTGTAAAGTGCAGGAATAATCTCTCTCTCCCTCACACATTCGGACCTCTAAAGCTATACATGCTAATGGACACCTTCATCAAGGCATATTCCCAACTTCCAGATTTTCTTCCCTGTCGACCACTATTTTGGTGATACCACTCATTGTGCTACCAGCCTTCTACTTTATCAATTGTCTGACTTTCTCAGATATCCTAGTTACTTTTATACTTTTAATTTGCTGGCTTGTTAACTGAGTAAAGTGTCAGACCTTTTTCAATCATCATCTGGATCACATGGCAGAAATAAATGCCATATATATATATATATATATATATATATATATATATATATATATATATATATATATATATATATATGGATCTACATTTTTAAATCGAAACTACGGTTCATCGAACCGTACTTCCTCGAACTTACTTCCACGAAAGTGCATTCCACTGAAAATGCATTTTCGCAGAATAAAAAAACAAAAACTAACTAAAAAAGTAAAATAACACACTAAACAGTGTTATGCAGGGGGGCAAGCCCCCGTGTGCCACCCACACCCCCCTACTTTAATATTCTCACTCCGAGATCGTACTACAGTGGGGAAAAGGGGAATATTCCCTTACCCCACTATACTACTATCTCAACAAAACTTCCCTTAATTGTACATCAACAGTATACGTTGATGTACAACTAAGGCAACATGCAAACTGCATGTTTTCCTTTTTATTTGTTTACTTTAGCGAAAGTGCATGTTTGACAAAATGCACTTTCGCTAAAGTAATTTCGACAAAGTACGGTTCAACGAACTGTACTGTCGATAAAATAAATAGGTCCCATATATATATATATATATATATATATATATATATATATATATATATATATGACATTTTAGAGCAGCCATTTAACAAAGCATGTTTTGTGAGTGGAAAAACACTGGGTTTTCAAGCAACCAATCTCCTCTGCTTGTGTTGCTTTCTGAAACAGCCTGCTGCTCATGCATTTATTTAATGTCTCCACCTCATTATGCAGACACCATTACTAGGATTTGGGAAGAAGAATCCTGTTGATCTGAAGCTACAGTGCAAGAGACAGCATTAATGCAGGTAGAGCACTTTTTGTAGTCAGGTACTTATTACGCCTAGCTGCATGGAGTAACAGTATTGAAGCAAGTGGGTAGAAATATTATCCTTCCATAATATTTAACCACTCTGCTCCCTTTTTAATATGCCCTTTCTTGGAAGATTTTCCCAGTATTGCTTAATCATTTCCCACTTGAACCAACCAAGAGCATTTCCCCATATTCATTTTACATGTGTGTGTGTGTGCACATGCAGATGATATACTTAAGCATTTTTTTTTGCAGTGTATGCATGTGTGAATCTATTTTTGCATATCATATGCATGCATATATATCTACATGAGTGTGCCAGATGTACATTCATGGCTGTAGTGCATCTGTGTGTGTGTGTGTGTGTGTGTGTGTGTGTGTGTGTGTGTGTGTGTGTGTGTGTATGTGTGCGTATGTGTTTGCATAGTGTGTATGTGGTTCTCCAAGTAATTCCAAAAATTGTAATTGTGGGAGAGTATGCTAAGATCAAGTTGCAGTACCTCATGAATATTTTCCCTACCATAACACACGACTACTTCTGAGCTAGTGCATATGTCGAGCAGAGCTAGGAATCTTGCTCACCTGCAATAATTCTTTAAAAAGTTTAATAGCAAGTTTTGCTTTTCAGTACTGTACTGCAGGAAATGCACTCTTTTTTTTTTTTTTGCTACTATGAGTCTTGAGATAGTTGGTCCTACATTTGTAATAGAGATCCTGGTTTTGCAGATGTATGTACCATATGTGTGTGTATGTGTGTGTGTGTGTATCCATAGAGTGTGTATAGATAGTGTGCGTGCTTGTGTGTGTGTCCATAGGGTGTGTATAGATAGTGTGTGTCTGTGTGTGTGTGTCCATTGAGTGTATATATTTACCATGTGTGAGTACCCAAAGAGTGTATGTATGTACCATGTGTGATGGCCTGTAGAGCAGGTGTATGTACCACATTTGAGGGCCCATAGAGTGTGTGTATGTACCACATAGCATGTGCATATGTACCATGTGTGAGCATCTGTAGAACATGCGTATGCACTATGTATATGGGCCTGTAGAACATGCATATGTACCACGTGTGAGGTCCCGTAGAGCATGTGTATGTACCATGTGTGAGGGCCCGTAGTGTGTGTATACCATATGTGAGTGCTCATAGTGTGTGTGTATGTACCACATGTGAGGGCCCATAGAACATGCATATGTAGCATGTGTGAAGGCCTGTAGAGCATGTTTATGTACCATGTGTGAGGGCCCGTAATGTGTGTGTGTGTGTACCATATGTGAGTGCCTGTAGTGTGTGTGTTTGTACCAAGTGATAGGGCCCATAGAGCATAAATATATACCACAGACATGGGCCTTTTGAGTACGGCTGAGATCTCATGACACCAACCGGCAAAGGCTGCATACATTATACACTCAGACAAAGGGTATAGGAATGTAGACACATCCAGCGAAAAATCTGAACAGCTAATTAGTGTAAATTGCTTACCTAATAGGATATGTCCTTATTTGCACATGAAAATCACTTTGCATACAATACACAATCTGAAAATATGTGAATTAAGTACTCGTCATCCTAAATGAACAGCTGTTTTAAACATTTTACTGAAGGACCACTTATTTTATCCTTCAAGATAATATTTCCTTTGATTTTTAATTTCTGAAAGCAGCAGAAAATTACTTTAATTTTCAATAATTGTTTAATTTATACATGTCACTAACCATCATTTTAATAACACAGTCAGACACACAAAAAGCTGCAGTATGGGGACCTTGTTACTATAACTGCTTTAAGACACTACACTGAGATAGGCTTACTAAAGGTACTTATGATTTGCTCTGAAATGAATGTTGGGCAAATTGTTTCTTCTTCAAAAGCTAATTTTGCTATCTGCTGCCACAAAGTATAACACTGTGAACAATATTAATGTTTGTGTTTTCAAAGATCATGCATGCAAACAATGTACGGGCACAATCTAGCTTACAGTATGCTGTGTAAAATGTCTTTAAATGTCTTTAAATGACCTTTAAATATGTATATCTCAAAATTAAATGGGTATACCACTGAAAATTGAAAAATGTAATATTTAACACAAAATGGTCTTATTGGAAGGCTGGAAATCTCATCAGTGACTGAGTCAGTCAATTATTTGAACAGTGTAAAAATAATCTCTTAATGTATATAAAACAGTTGCAGTTTCCATGGCTGCAATGTCAGCTGTCCTTGAGGTGTAGCAGTTTATAGTACAGCATCGGTTGGGTCTGGTTATTGACTGAATTCACAACCCTTCTGTGACGAACTGTTCACATTCTGCTGCGGAAGTTTTCATACGTTCATCTTATTTGTATTTCATTATTTCTGGACAAGGGGAACAAGTAGATTTTATGTTATCTCCATAGAAAGAGTAAAAGCACAAAAATAAAGGGCATTCCATGCTGTTTGCTACATGCGGTAAGCTGGAACCACTGTGATTTTGTTCTTTAGAAATTACATTGCTTACACAGTCTTTCAGCAGCAAGAAATTCTGAACTTAGAATTGTAAGTGAATGTAGCAGTCAGGTAGCAAATATGCACCTCTGATACAATCGCATGGATAACATCAATTAGCTACCCATTTTAACAAATAGTAACATACTGAAACCCATCATTTCTAAGATACTTATCTGTTATTGTGCCATTCCATTGACTTACAGGCTTCTTACTCTGACAAGTAGATGGAAGGAGGGTCATGAGGCTCCTGTTTTTAATTAAAAAAAAAAAAAAAATGCTATCTTCATAACTAAATTTTTATTTCTCTGATGCTGTTGATGCTGTCAGTGTTTGTTCACACATGCAATGCAGTCATGCAATCACAGCTCTACTGACATTGATGCTTGATGACCCGGCAGCTAGCAACTGTTAAAAAAATGCACTTTAAAACAGACCATTCAAACTTCATGGCATACTTTTTTTTTTTTTTGCACATTAAGGAAAGTTGAGTAGTGTTCATGACATGAATTTTTGTGTTTCTCAGCTCTATAATATATTTTTTCCTTTCTCCTATTGACATATCAAAAGTTATGTCTCTCTACTGGAAGTTCTTGGTTCAGTAATGCAAGTCCTGAAATTACAAAAATGTATGTGTGATGTAATATAAGTAATAGGTGTGTGTGGAGGGCGGGTTCCTATCAGCATCTTGAACGCTGACAATATCGAATTTGATATTGTCACATTGAGAACGCCAAAAGTGCAGAACATCAAACGGATAAAAGGAAATCTCCATAAGGGGAGATTTCCGTTTACCTCAATGTAGTGTGGTCTCGGAGTTGGTATATTTAAGTAGCGGGGGGTGTGGGGGGTGCAGGGGTGCTTACCCTCCTGCCTACACCAGTTTGTTAATTTTTTTTTTTTTTTTTTTTTTAATCATCGTTCGAATATTGGATAGTTCGATCATGTCATTTCGACATTTAGGGATTCAAACTATTCAATTTTCGAAATGCTGATATAGACGCTGGAGGACTACTTGCTTATACTAACTACAAGACTGCTCTACCTTGGAGAAGAGGGAATGCACTGATGCATTCCCCAGCATCGTACTTAAATTGCCGCAGTATCAAGAATACAATAACATAATGGAACTTGGCAACACCTCGAACTGTGTAGAAAACGTGTTTGATAGCAAAGCTTTTGAGACAAACTCTTTTTCAATGCTCATAGTAAAATGAACTTGTTATTCATATATATATATATATATATATATATATATATATATATATATATATATATATCACTTGTAACGATTATCTATCAGAACTCAGACAAAATAATTCAATAGAACAATTATCTAGTTACATTAAGTTAATAGTAATGCTTTGGCTAAGTATATAATGGATATACATGAAACCTATATGTTTACATTTAGAGTTTTTACTTTTGTAAGTATGAATGGACACATCAGCAGTGGTACAGCGGCAGCGTTGTTGCCTCACAGCAAGAGGTTCTCCTGTTCGATTCTCGGCTGGAGTGCCTTCTGTGTGGAGTCTGCATGTCCTCCCCGTGGTCGAATGGCCTCCGAAAGACATGTGGGAATGGGTGTGCCTTCGCTGAAGGTTGGACGTTGGCCTGGCAACTCGGCCCCATAAAAATTGAGTGCCAATCATTAGCAGACCGGAGTTCCGCTGTGGCGAACCCTAACCGGGAAAAGCCGAAAAGACGAACTTTTATAAGCAAGAATGATGGAGGTAGTGATGTTATATTAAACACTGAATGTGTTGAATATAAGTGGATACATTATTTCCATCAGATAGCTATCCAGGATTAAACTGTCAGCATTTAAACCTATTTTAAAGAAAATATCTTTATGTATTTAATTCATTTAACTAGATAATTGTTATATTGAATTATTCTGGCTGTGTTCTGATTGGTTGATTATGTGTGATGTATATAAGAATGAGTAGAGCTCATTTTATATGAGCATTGAAAAAGAACTTGTCTCAAAAGCTTTGCTATTAAGCATGTTTTATACAAAGTTTGAGGTATTGCTGAGTTCCATTGTGTTATTGTGTATTGGACTAACTTTTGCTAATTGGGAACTGGTTTTGTTTGTTTTACAGTTTCAAGAATCTCAGCTACTCTGCTCAAATGTACAATGGGAATCCAATAATAACAGGATGACATATTTCTCAAAGGCAAATGAGCTGTTCACCTTTAGTAGAAGGTGCAATTGTTTGCCTTGTTCGTTTAATGATTCTCAGCCACATCCCTTTGTATGGCCAATGTTGTAAATTGTGGGGCGTCATACAATTATTTTTTTTTTCTTACCAGTTTAATTCTCAACAGCAACATATTAATCTGAGTACACCTCACTTAGGTGTAGATGTTTGGCATACACGGTAAGATCTTTTTAACCCACATGCTGTGGTACCATTCACTGTACATATCTGCTGGGTAACGCTTCGTAAGACTGTTGGAAACATCTCTTCTTTTTGGAGTGCTGGTCTGTCCATATATGGAGGTTGTTTCAGAAATTATTTACAGCACCTGCAAATAGTCTGTAAGGAACTGAGGTTTGTTCCAGAATTTTTGCTACCAGAGTTCCATGAAGTTCATAGAGTGTAACAATGTTAAACAATTTGGATAGATTCATGAAGTGTACACATAAGAATTAACAAGAGATCTGAAGTAGGAATGTTCATTTGTCTGCAACCTGTGGGTTACGGATCCGATATCGGATCCGAGCCAGCAACTTGTTTCAAGCTAATGGATCCGAGCTCCTAGCCCCTCCCTTCACCCATAATCCCCTGCCAACCCCTCCATGACCTCAGATCTAGTTTGCCACGCTTGTGATGGCAGGATCCTTTTTGAGCTCCAGATAAGTGACAAGAAAAACTTAACTTTTTCTTCAGAAAAATAATTTTTTGTTTAAATTAACTGTTTTTAAGTGTGTCTGAGTTAGGTTCCCTATTTTTTTTTGTTTATTTAATACCCTCCCTTCGCTGGTCGCTAGTGTGTGAGTGTTTGTGGTGTGCTTTTGGGGCCTGTGTGTGTGTGTAGTTGTTTTTCTTTTCTTTGACAAAAAAAAAAAAAAAAGGGAATGGCTGAGGCCCCATATTTTCGAAATGTACCGAGTGTGGCCATAAGCTCTCCCCGGCTGATGGCCACACTCGGTGCGTTCGGTGCCTTGGGGTTGAACACCTCAACTTGGGCTGTACTATCTGTGCAGCGTTCAACCCCAGGGCACTGAAAGAGCGGAGGTCGAAGCTGGTCCTGGCGGGACTTCTACCCCCGGATTCGGCTTCGGCCTCCGCTTCCTCTACCACTCCTGTGGCTCCATCACAGCCTGTGATGGTTACCACTCCTGCCCCCCTGCCTCCGACTGGGACTCAAACTCCTGCCAAAGTGTCGGAGGACAGGGAGGCCAGGAGGGAGAAACGGAGGGAGAAGCACCAAAAGCGGCGGGCTGAGACCTCCGTTTCGGCCCCGCCAGCTAAGCGGGCTTCTCCCTCCATTGCTTCTAGGTCTCCTCCTCCTCTGCTCCGATCCCCTTCTTTCTCCCCAGGGCCCGAGGAGGAGGAAACACGATCTCCATCGAGGTCATCGAGGCGGCACTCCAGGCCTGCCTCGGTGGCCTCTTCGAGATCCACATTTAGTTTATCTGATGCAGACTTGGACCAGATGATGCGAAGGTTCATCCAGGCCCAGCTGCAGATGGGAGTGCTCTTGCCTCCCCCCCCCCCTCAGGGGGGGGAGCTCGACACCTTTTTTCCACCCAATTGCTCCTTCTCCGACCCGCTACCCGGGTTCGGAGCGCTCGGAGCCGAGCAGCCTTGGAGCCGGGGGTGGGTCGGCGCCGACAGTACTGTATACTTCGGATCCGACCCTACCCTCGAGTCTGTCGGATCCGACCTCTCGGAGCCGTGGTCCGAGCTTTGGATCCGGGGGATTCAGTGTGCCTTTGGCTCCGTCCAGGTCGGAGCACACTGGTCCCTCGGATCCGACGGTCTCGGCGCCGGCTCCGATCCCTTCATTGGATCCGAGTGGGAGCCGACTTTCGGATCCATTGGAGAGTGGCTCTCCCTCGGCATTTGATGTTGTGGAGAGGGCTCTGTTGAGAGCATCCAGACCCCCGGCCCTTGCATCGACTCCTCCCTGCACTCCCTTTCTGCTGGGCCAGGCTTCCATCACCCAGCCAAAGGGACAGCCTGCTTCGATGTCACAGATTGTTCCATTGGAACAAGATGTCGCTGGCGAGGGCTCCTCGGACAGTCCCCCCAAGGAAGCTCCCCGCAAGCATAAGTGCAAAAGGAGGCACGTGGACTCCCCTGAGTCCTTAACCGAAGACACGGACTTGGAGGAAGGGGAAGGCTCCCCAAGATCACCCCCTGAGGATGTCTCCTTTGGAGACATCATGGAGATGCATGCTAAGAATCAGAGATGGGTGGTCTGCCCCCAAGTCTTCATCTGACGAGTCCGTGTTTCTGGAGGCATTCGAGGCAGGCCCATCTACCTCCTGGGTGTCCCCTCCAGCCGATCCCCTGGTGGACCTTATTACCACCAGGGCATGGAAGGATCCGGACACCGTGGAGCCAATACCCAAACGGCCGGATAGGATTCTTAGCCCCCCCTCTGACCGGTCTCATTGGAGTAAGGGCCCCCCTGTAGATGCCATGTTGACGGCGGCAGCCACAAAGAGGGAATTAGCTCAGGAGAGTCCCTCAGTCCATCCACCGAGCAAAGAGTCTCGTTTGATGGATCGCTTAGGGAAGCGAGTCTTTAGTTCAGCGACCTTCTCTGTAAGGTCTCTGAACTATATGGCACATGTCATCAGGATGCAGCGGGATCTTATCAAAGAATACGCTGCATCCCCCCCTGAGTCCATGTCGGAGGAGGATAAACATTTATACTCCACCCGAATGGCCACTCTAAGATCTATTTCTAACACCTCTATGCGGCTATTGTCCCACGCCACAGAGGGAGCCGCTAGGGCCAGCGGAGCAGGCCTAGTTATGAGACGTCAGGCCTGGCTCCGTCATTGCGACTTTATGGAGCCCTTTAAAGCGTCCTTTGCGAACGCCCCCTTCGACGGTTCTGCCCTTTTTGGCAAAACAGTTTGCGAAACGCTTGTCCAGAGCGAGAAGGACGGGAAGACGTTGTCTGCCGTCGGAGTCCGCTTCTCTGCTCCCCAGCGGTCCTTTTCAAGGAACCAAAAGGGTCAGAAGAAGATGTGATTCCGAAAATCACAACAATCCCAACCAGCTCCGGACAACCAGTCCTACCGTGGCAGAGGTGGACAGGGAGGACGTCGCCCTAGGGGCAGAGGGGCTCCGAGAAATTTTGGGTCCAGAGAACCTTTCTCTGAACGGCCCGCACAGCAACCCTGAGGGGTTGCCCGACTGCTCCACTCTGGAGGCAGTCGGGGGGCATTTTTCGAAGCATCTAGCGGCATGGGAGTCCATCACTACAGACCGCTGGGTGCTTCGCATCATATCCAGAGGGTACAAGATACCAATTCTCCATGTCCCACAATCCAAGAACCTCCCCGATGTACCACCCGATCACAGGGAGGCCGCAGCCGCAGAAATACAGCAGCTGCTAAGAAAAAGAGCCATCCAGCCCGTCCCCCAAGACCAGCTCGGATTTGGGTTCTACTCCAGGTTCTTTTTGGTGCCAAAAAAGACGGGGGATCTGAGACCCATCCTAGAACTTTCCCACTTGAACCTGTCAGTAACCAAGGAAAAATTCCGAATGGTCACTCTTCAATCTATCCTCCCCCTTCTGAGGGAGAACGATTGGATGTGCTCTATAGACCTCAAGGATGCGATACCACATCTTAATGGACAAACGATCCAGGAGGTTCCTTCGCTTCCGGCTGGGAGCCAGTCACTACCAGTTCAGGGTCCTTCCCTTTGGCCTCACCACAGCCCCCCGAGTGTTCACCAAAGTGTTAGCAGTGATTGCGGCCCACCTGAGACTCCAGGGAATTCAGGTCTTCCCGTACCTGGACGACTGGCTCCTGACCGCACCAACAAGGCATCTACTTTGCACAGCCAGAGACTTCTTTCTCCATCTAGCCCCACAACTAGGCATTACTATCAATGTCGGCAAATCCCTACTGGCTCCAACACAGATCATAGAATTTATAGGTGCCAGAATAAACACCAGAGATTTGCAAGCCTTCCTAACTACGGAGAGAATCAGAAATCTTCAACTCCATGTGCGGGCTATCCTTCTTTCAGAGGCTTCACCAGCAGAATTGATCCTGAGGGCACTAGGCTCTATGGCAGCAGCGATTACACTCCTTCCATGCGCCCGCTTGAACATGCGAGTCCTACAATGGACTCTGTTAGTGCAATGGTCCTTCCTATCACTCCCTCTCCACCATCCCATTGCTATCAGCAAGGCTTGCAGAAGGGCGTTACTATGGTGGCTCCAAGCATCAAACTTCCATACGGGCCGACCCTTCTGCACCTCTCCCCCCATCGCCACGGTGACCATGGACGCTTCCCGCCTCGGGTGGGGGGGCATTACTCAGGCAGGACAGTCCAAGGCATGTGGAACGATACAGAGACCTCCCTGCATATCAACGTTCTGGAGATGAGAGCGGTGCTGTTAGCGTTGCAAGCACTTCAGAGCTTACTTCCCGTAGGAACGATTGCAATTCACTCAGACAACATGTCAGTGGTCTGGTATATCAACAAACAGGGGGGAACCAGATCTTATCCTCTTTGCCGAAGCCATGAGAGTGTGGGAATGGGCGATCTCCACCAACCGCTTTCTGATTGCAACGCACATTCCGGGGAGGACCAACATCCTAGCGGACAAGCTCAGCCACACCCTTCTTACCCCCTACGAGTGGTCTCTCAATCCTCTAGTAGCGAAGCAGATATTCGCAACATGGGGGCAACCCTGCTGCGATCTTTTTGCATCTCCATCAAACGCCAAATGTGACAATTTCTTCGCTCTAATCCCCCCACCAGGGGAATCTCCAAGGGACGCTCTGGTGCATGCTTGGCCACCCGGTCTACTCTATGCCTATCCTCCTCTTCCAATGATGTTACAACTGTTACAGAAAGCCTCGCGATTGGGGAGCAAAATGATTCTCATTGCCCCATTCTGGCCTCGACAAATTTGGTTCCCTTACCTGTGGTCTCACCTTGTGAATCACCCTTGGATTCTAGATCCCATCCCGGATCTCATCTCCCATCCATTGGACTTACCAACACCAAACCTGGACAATCTGAAACTGACAGCTTGGTTGCTCCAGTTCCACTCCTAGTTAGGACTCCCGGTATCTCTTCACAAGTCAAAGCCATCCTCGTGGCAGCACATAAACCCTCCACCAGGAAGGTATATCACAGCAAATGGAAACGTTTTTCCATCTGGGCGGAGCGCCGAGAGCTAGATCCCTTTACATCCACATCCATTTTAGATTTCCTAACTGAACTCTTTCAAGAAGGTGCTAGTTGTTCAACTGTCAAAGTTCAATTGGCAGCCATTTCTCATTATCATGTGGGACATGATACAGGACCCTTGATGTCAGCCAAATTGTGTAAAACCTTTCTCAAGGGTACCTTTTTACTTAGACCTCCTGTAAAAGAAGCCGTACCCCCATGGGATCTTACTTTAGTTCTTCAAGCCTTGACTGCTCCACCCTTTGAACCCGCTGCTACAGTGGACCTCAAATTCTTATCATGGAAAACTGCATTCCTTGTAGCCATTACTTCTGCGAAAAGTGTGTCAGAACTTCAGGCTCTTTCCGTAAAACCTCCGTATCTGATCTTTCATCCTGATAGAGTGTACCTCAGGATCAATCCCTCCTTTCTTCCCAAGATAGCATCAGAAACCAACATAAACCAATCCATCAATTTACCGGTTTTCTTCCCTAAATATCAAAATAAGGGTGAATGCAAGCTGCACTCATTAGATGTTCATAGGCAGCTTCGTTTTTATACCCATAGGACGGCTGGCCATAGACAATCCGACCAGCTGTTCGTTTCCTTTGCCAAACTTAATTTGGAGAAAGCTATCTCTAAAGTATCGTTATCTCGCTGGATTTCCCAATGTATCCTGCTAGCTTATCAAGCCTCGGGTAGGCCCGCACCAGAAGGAGTTCATGCTCATTCCACTCGCTCCATTTCTACTTCTGCGGCTTTCAAGTCTAGAGTTCTCTTGGATGATATTTGTTCTGCAGCCACTTGGGCTTCATCTCATACCTTTATCAACCACTACAAGCTAGACCTGCTTTCTAGAGGGAGAGCATCCTTTGGCTCTGCGGTGCTTCGTAATATCCTTCCATGATGTCCACCCAGGGTGCAGGTAGCTGGGGACTCTGTCCCACAGGTTGCAGACAAATGAACATTCCTACTTCAGATTTAGAAGTTATGTACTCACCATAACGTTCCATCTGAGTAGGTAGTTCATTTGTCTGCAACCATCCCCCCCTCCTTCCCCCTGACCCTCTTGGATCTATTAGTATTTTTTTAGATATCCTTTGTCGGATATATATGGAGAGGCAAACTCGATCTGAGGTCATGGAGGGGTTGGCAGGGGATTATGGGTGAAGGGAGGGGCTAGGAGCTCGGATCCATTAGCTTGAAACAAGTTGCCGGCTCGGATCCGATATCGGATCCGTAACCCACAGGTTGCAGACAAATGAACTACCTACTCAGATGGAACGTTATGGTGAGTACATAACTTCTAATTATAGTCAGTTCTCTGGCTTTACAGCTAAGTAATTTAAATACCATTTAAAAGTGCAACAATATTGTTCACAGCTACAAAAGACAACTAAGCTGACTGCCACATTCAAAAACATGAAACTATTGATGGACTGCAAAATTCAAGCTGAAACAGGTCACATGTGGCAGCCAGGCATTTCCTTCTGATACAAGATGTGACTTTTTTGTTGTGCTGATACAAGAATGTGTTAAGCATGACAAAATGTCTCTATGACCTCTTATGACCTCTATTTTTTGAGGGACTTTTTCTCCCATTTGCATCATCCTATGGCTCCCTAACCAGTACCCCATATCCATCACTGGGTCTACCACCTACCTCCTACCCCATAGACTTCCTCCTATAGGGCTGGGGCCAGTGTGGATCTTAAGGGTGTCCAGGGGTCTGGCCATCAACAACCAGTGTCTTTTTTTTCCATTTTATGACTTGCCTATTACTGCCACCTGAGGGGCAGGCATGCAATGGGGAACAAGAAGTGTTGTACTGTGCCTCCAAAGCAGCTCAGCCATGTCCCCATCCTATCCCCCCTTTGTACTCCACCTCCCAATTGTGATATCTCCACCAGCCACCAGGACTCATCACAGGAGATGCCCACAAACTGCCCTCTCCCCAAGGATGGTAACACGCATCTCTCCCTGCTGCTCCATCAGTTGCCATAGCTGCTAATCGAACCTGGATTAGCTGGGCTCTAGTCAGGGGTTTATCCCTCTGTGTCACTGGAGTGACTCTCTCTATGACATTTATGTCAGTGCTTTGCCAGATCAGCTAATTCAAATAATATATTGGAAGACCTCCACCCAGATTACCCAGATACTAGTTAATACTCAGATGTGAGAGCACATGGGTCAGGTTAGCAGAGGGTTAGCAGATATCTTAGTCCAAAAATGTTTACACTTTGCTTTATTTTATCACTTTGCTTTATTTTATAAGTATTCATTTTATTTTTGGTGAAAGTTTGGAGGCTGTATTCATTTCTGAAGTGTGAGGAAATAGGATTCAGCAAAAGTTTGTTTTGGGATCACAGAGATGTTATTGTGAGAAGAAACATTGCAATTTTCAAGAATGTACAGATAAATTCAGGCTATGAATCATAGAGTAATTGAAGTCTGCATGGAAGTGATTAATACGTGTTAATGCTTGCTTTACCATCTTTAATTTTCATTATTATATGGTCATGCATACCTTTGGAAAACTGTTGTCACTGTTAAAAGATATTCAGTCTTTATGGCTTCCACTTCACTGACTTCCCACTGGGTTTGTGGTTATTATTGGAAACTTTGCTGTTTTTTCTAAGTGTTTAGCTGGAGGAAGCTTTCTGTTGGTGGTCTTGTCTGCTGTTTTATGCATTCCCTACATCCTTTCCCTGAAGACAAACTAAATATGTAGGTGAAAGTTCAGCCTTTTCATTTCCAGCACACAGACACATAACCTTTTACCTAGATATGCCAGAACAAAAGAAATCTTTTGTTGTCATGAGTGCTTATGTCTGAGCAACCAAATAATTTAAGCAGCACATCCCACATAGCTCTTACACATTGTTTTGCTTAATTTCCTGATTGTTTTGCAGGCTTCTGTAGCACCATTATACAGCATTTATGTCAGTAGTTTGCACCCCAGCAGCAAGGAATGCTATAGGACTCCACGTGCGTACTTTTGTGATGCCCCCATTTCTAGATCACTTAGATTGACTTTGCAGTGTAGACCTCATCACAACCAGGGTTAGAAAGAACAGTTGTATAAGTAAATTTACCCTAACAGTAGATGTGTAAACAGATCACTGTTCCAGTAGCCTAAACTATATAGGACATTCTGACAAGGATTGGAGAGTTGGCCTGGTTTCAAAGCTTTAGGATACCTCCTGCACATCCTAGCCACTACACAGCTCAAAGGTAGCAGTATAAACTCAATGGCTAAGGCAAAGGGTGTGTCTACTGCAACTTTGATCTTTTTGAACATGTATGGTTATAGACTGTAATATGTTCATCATGGGATCACTATCACAGTAGCCTAGACTGCCCAGAATTTTAGCACTTTGTAGACATCTTTTGTTTTCTGAGGATGTGCAGCAGGTATTAAAGGAGGCAAATGAAATGTGTCAGTAGAAAATCATATATGGGTAAGTAGAAAAGATTTTTTGTTGAAGCTATGACAAGAACTACAACCCTTTCAAGGTCCCCCTCCTTGGTTCTGCATTATTTGTGTGAGTGATTATCCTCAGGCTCATATTACTCTTTAAATAAAACTCACCTTTAGGCTGTCTCTGCTTGTCATACCTTGAATCTCTCCTTTCTACTCTATTTCAAGTGAAACACCTTTTGAAAGGAATTTTACACACCTGTCCACCTACAAGGCAGGTAGTTCCTTCTTGGAACCTTATTTTTGTACTTGGAAAAACTTTGTAGTTATTTTGCAAACACTGCTACTCACTGCTCTGACGTCTGCAAGATGAGTTTCTGAGTTGCAGGCTGTTTTGGTGAGTCATCCCTATCTCATCTTTCACGTAGATAGTATATATTGAGGACAAATTCTTCCTTTATACCGAAGGTTGTTTCAGAGTTTTCATTAAGCTAAGCAATTCATTTCCCTGTTTTCTTCCCAGAACCAAAGAAATGAATGAGAAATTTTACTCATTCTGGATATTCACAGGCAAATCAGATACTAAGTGAACAGGACAAAAACCTTCAGGACTTCTGATCACCTGTTTATTGTATATGAATGTAAAAAAAAAGGTCAGTCATTATCAAAACAGACAGTTTCAAGATGGTTGTCTTGTGCTATTGCTTGTTTTATTCTTATCTTAAGAAGACACTTCTGGGCAGAGTTAGAACCTGAACATATGTATGTGTGTGTAATATACTTGTGTGTTTCTGTGTATAGACATGTATACAGGTTAAGTTAGTCATGAGTCACAGGAAGTATGCAGAAACTCCACAGGCAGTAACCAGATGCCAGGACTAAACAGAGATTGAACTGTGTGGCAGAAATCCTAACAAACTTGGCATACGTGTAGACAAGCTTGCCTTTATCTCCTCGAGTAAAAAAGAAAAATAGCTATTTGGAATTCATAATGATGATGATTTGTCCAAATTCTTCAAAGCTTTTCTGAGTTTCATTCAGATGTTCAAGAAAGACTCCCTTTGGGTTAGGTTTTCCCTAGGAGAGCAACAATTTGGTGCAAATTTAGCTGGAAAGAGAATTCAAAGTCCAGTTCCTGCAGGACACATGGTTAGCAGTAATGCATGTTAACTCTGAGAAAAAAGAGCAGGAGTTATTTTTCACAGTAATCACTACATCTTCAGATACTTCAAGATGAAATGATAGCTATGAAATATAAATATTTCTAGGGCAGAGACTGCATTTCATAGTTAAACACATGGAAAGGTACTGGAGATTTAATGGGTGACATGAGGCAAATCATTTCTTGTAAGAAGGTCTCTGCTGCTTCTACCTGAGTTGCTATATTACTCATTAGGGATGGATGTAAGATTGAGCTGATAATGAAAATTCACCGAAGAGATGGCATTTAATGATACTGGAGGAACTGCTGAATTCGGAAAACTCTCACTCTGCATTGAAATGTTCAAGTCTAATGTTCTGCACATTCTTCTAGTTTTTATGTATTTCAATCTGAGCTCCTGATGATAATCAAGTACCTAATGTTCTTATGCAACCCACCCGGCTATGTTAATGTTATGAATAATACTAACATGTTGCACAATAGCATTGCTGTTAATATTAAAATATATTTGTGTCAAGCTGCACCTACTTCTGCTTCCTTTGTGATGAGTCACTGTGTTCCCTGCAAGCTAAGCAGCCATTTCTGGTGGTGACAAAACTCTGCTGTAATCGAAGAGTGTGTGTGTGTGTGTGTGTGTGTGTGTGTGTGTGTGTGTGTGTGTGTGTGTGTGTGTGTGTGTGTGCGCGCGCACTTATGAGCACATGCCTGTGTTGCATAAGTCAAAAAGAAAGACTTGCAGCATTGCTAGTGAAATGCAGCTTTTCACAGTGGCAAAAGTCTGTCAGTTTACTAACCTTTACTTCTGTATGTAGCTAAAAGTAAGTAGTTTTAAAGATTGTTGTTAAAATTTGAAAGCTAATAAAAACATTTAAAGTTTTTTAAAGCTCCCTTCTAACTGACTCTGAGTCTGAATTGATCATATTTGTAAATCTAGGAGTATGAATGATTGTTCATAGGAAATGACTAAGCTAATTGCATGAGTCCTCACAAGCCTGGCCAATATAACCAGATGTTACCCAATATATGGCACCTAGGGACAAGAGGATGGCATGGATTTGTGTTTATGCCTTGAGTTTCTTACAGATTCCCCCTGTCCATATGCTATCCAGGTATGAATTTGTGATTCCCCAAAACATTTTCAGTTCATAGGTAAGCTGTCCTTACAGGTGATTTCAACCTAGACAGTTTTCTATACTTGACAATTAAATCCTGTACCCCGTGTTTGGAAGGCAAACACCTTAACCATTATGGTAATTTTGCAAGCATATTTACACGTTTTATACAAACATCGCTATTTTTTGCATCATATTAATTTTAACTAAACTCTAAGTTTTCAGTTTCAAAAGGCACTAACATATAACAAAGATTTTTAAACAGACATTAAATAATAATGATTAACAATTACATATATATTTGTTAGATTACATTCGTATGAAAGTATCCGCGGTAGTGGTGCTGCGTAGCGTTGTCACCTCACAGCAAGACGTTGTCCCGTTCGATTCTCAGCTAGAGCGTCTTCTGTGTGGAGGCAAGCATGAATGGGCGTGCCTTCGTTGAATGTTGTGCGTCAGGGCTGGTAACTTGGCACGTAAAAATCCACTACCAAACATTAGCAGACCGGCATTCTGCTGTGGCGACCCCTAACCGGGATAAGCCGAAAGACACAACAACATTCGTATGAAAGTATTGGCAACTATTACAGTATAAAAGACACTTATGCATTAGTAGATATTGAACATTCAGCATGTGAAGAGGTGTATTATTGAGTTTGTCAGATGATAACAGATCAAGCTATTACTGTTAGAAATTCAAAGAAAGTGAGATGAGGGAAGGAACTAGATGGGGCAGAAAATGTTAATATTATACTTAAGAAATGGGATATAAAGCAGGTTCATGGATTTCTAAATTAGAAGTATAGAAGTGGGTGTAAGCAGTGTCACAAACCTATGTATAAGGTAAGGAGATGTTATTAAAACTGTTCAGTTATAGGCAAAGACTGGTTGTGCGGCATAGGATTCTGAAATAAGAGAAATAGCATGCCAATATAACAAGCTGAATGCAACAGTAGCATTTATCCTGGAGATATAAAGGAACAGATCCATTAATTTGATAGGTGAGGTGTTAATTGCATTTTAAATGAGTCTGCATTCTGAATGGATTTCAGTGGTAGTGATAGTGGTTCTGCAGGTTATCTACACTCTGAATACAGAGAATCACCTGCAGTATTAGATGAGTTGGTTATAGTGAATAGTGATTTTTCTCTATAGCATAACATCCTATTGTGGCAATAGTGTATTAAGTTGTTAAGGGCTGGGCAATTTTCTGCCTTATAGAGAAGTCTGTGTATTGTAGTTAGCTGAAAAAGAGCTAGGTGATGTGGTATTTCTAATTATTTATTTATTTGCATTTGTTAACCGGGTTGGTCCAGCTGGGTAAGAATTACCCCTTTTCAGTGGAGACCCAAGGGGAAAAGCCCCAAACAGACATACAAATACATACGAATTGAGACAAATTAACAATATTACAGAGGAAAACAATAAAACAATGAAAGTTTGAGAATATGAGTATTCCCTGAGAACTAGGCAGTGATGTGTTCTATTGTTATAGTTTACTGCAAATTTGGCTATTTTATTATAGCATTGCAAAAGTTTGGACAGTTGTGAGACTTGAGGTTTAGTGAAGAGTGAGGCAGCAAAGAGGAGATGGCAGTAAGGAAGTAGAGGCTATGCATCTTCTAGCTATGTCATAGTGAAGAGTGAGGCAGCAAAGAGGAGATGGCAGTAAGGAAGTAGAGGCTATGCATCTTCTAGCTATGTCATAGTGAAGAGTGAGGCAGCAAAGAGGAGAGATGGCAGTAAGGAAGTAGAGGCTATACATCTTCTAGCTATGTCATAGTGAAGAGTGAGGCAGCAAAGAGGAGAGACGGCAGTAAGGAAGTAGAGGCTATGCATCTTCTAGCTATGTCATAGTGAAGAGTGAGGCAGCAAAGAGGAGAGACGGCAGTAAGGAAGTAGAGGCTATACATCTTCTAGCTATGTCATAGTGAAGAGTGAGGCAGCAAAGAGGAGAGACGGCAGTAAGGAAGTAGAGGCTATACATCTTCTAGCTATGTCATAGTGAAGAGTGAGGCAGCAAAGAGGAGAGATGGAAGTAAGGAAGTAGAGGCTATGCATCTTCTAGCTATGTCATAGTGAAGAGTGAGGCAGCAAAGAGGAGAGACGGCAGTAAGGAAGTAGAGGCTATGCATCTTCTAGCTATGTCATAGTGAAGAGTGAGACAGCAAACAGGAGAGACGGCAGTAAGGAAGTAGAGGCTATGCATCTTCTAGCTATGTCAGTGAGAGAGGTTTTATTATATATAATGTACCTAGCTTTTAATGAGTTTTTTTTTTTACCATGCATGGTGGAATTTCAACTGTCATTTAAGATGACACCTTGTAATTTTGTGTGATTTACTTGTTCTATTCTGGTATTGTTGGCAGAGATGACAGTGAATAGTGCTGTTTTGGTTGAGATGTGTTTTGTGATAGAGTGGTAATTTAGTTTTTTTTTTTTAGGGTTTAGAATAAGTTGTGAGTTGGGTGGCCACGGTGGTGCAGCAGTTAATGTTGCTGCCTCACAGCAAGAGGTTCTGCGGTTCGATTCTTGGCTGGGGTGCCTTCTGTGCGGAGTCTGCATGTCCTCCCTGTGGTCGCATGGGTTTCCTCTGGGTGCTCCGGTTTCCTCCCACATGCCAAAGGCATGCAGTAGGTGGATTTGACACTCTAAATTGGCCCTGGGTTTGAGTGTGTGTGTGTGTGTGCCTTCTGTGGAAGGTTGGGCGCCGGGCTGGCAACTCGACACCGTGAAACTCCACTGCCAATCATGAGTGGACAGGTGATCTGCTGTGGCAACCCCTAACCGGGAAAAGCCGAAAGAAGAAGAAGAAGAAGTTGTGAGTTATTTAGCCATGTATTTGTCAATAAGAAGGATTGTTGTGTAAGGTCTTGGAATTCAGAGACATCTGACAGAACAAATTAGGGCCGAGTCACCAGTGTATTGAATTATCAAAGCATTTTTTTTGTAGCAGTGTAGAGGTCATTAATAAATATGTTGAAAATTATGGGGCCTAGTATAGATCCTTATGGGACACCAATATTTATTGGCAAGAAGGTGGAGAAATCATTTAATTTCATTTTTTCCATTTCACTGCTTGTGCTCTGTTTGAGAGGTAGCTAAGTAACTGTTGCAGTGAACTGTTGGTGAGCTCCAAGGATGAGAGTTATGTAGAGTTTCTGGTGGGAGACAGAATCAAAAACTTTTTATAAGTCTAGGAAGATGGCGGAGACTAGGTTTCCAGCATTTCTATTGGTGCTGACAGTATTAACATTCGGCAAAACAGTAGCCATGCTGTGATGAAGACAGAAACTAGTTATTTATTAGATAGTTGAGAAGTTGTATATGAATACATTACTCAAAAAAAGTGAAATGGTTATCCATTTAATGTAGACAGTTGAATCTGCTAGTTAACAAAAAAGAAAAATCAAAATATGCTATTTTAAAAAAAGATCCCATAGAATGTATTTTTAAAATGCAGCCAGTTTGAATGGGAATTTGTTTGCGTGTTTCATTAGTCTCTAGTTTAACAAAATTCCTTTAAACCTTATGGCAACTCCTTTGATCAGAACCATGCTTGCTGGTGGTGTCTGAGTGCTTCTTTATCACAAGTGACCTTAAGAGTCCAACAATGAGGGTCACTGAATTCAGCCATGCAAAACGCAGACATCTACAGCTATCAAGTCTTTATTCCTGAAGTACCTTACAAAATCACAATAGCAGGGTGACCTGCCACTGATGAACAGCTGATAACGTAGCATTAGCAACTATGGCATGCTGTCAAGTGTTAGTAGTACAAAATCCAGTACTAATGTGGTGCCACAAATGTGACACACGAGGAGTCATTTATGAATTTCATTTAGTTTGTTTGCCATCAGAAAGTGAAAAAAGCAAGATAGTTATAGCATAGCATTGGGTCATGTTAAGAAGGAACCATTAGCTAATGTTATTTTCCACATTACGGGAAAAGCCGAAAGAAGAAGAAGAAGATTACAGGAAAGGAAATTAGTTTTAATTCTTGTACTCACGTCTCTCTCTCTCTTGCAACAAAATATTTAAATTAATATGAGGTAATCGTGGTGGTAAGCTGTCTTAGTCCGGAGCCATCTATATCCACAAACTGAAACTCTCTCTCTCTCAGAACAAGATCATACATGAAGCCTGCTATAGTAGTAGCATTTCAGCATTTACAGGGTTTGCTTTAATGTGGGTGGCACCTAACAGAAATGTGGACTTCACTATGAAGATATATATATATATATATATATATATATATATATATATATATATATATATATATATTTCAGCAGCTCTGTGCTTCATCTGATCACTTAATTTTTCCTGCCTCTCTGCAAGGTTTCAGTATCATGTCTGCAGTGTATCTGAGGACCTCATTTAAAAGTGGTTTAGTTTAAAGTGCATTAATATGAGGTAGGTAAGGGTAATACTGAATTCTCTTAGCTCAGGCTTGGATTGGTTTATCTACATTTTTTTTTTCATAAGTAGCAAATGTAGCACAAAGCTCAGAATGCAGTGCATTCTACTTGAAGATTGTTTTGTACTTTAGATGATCTGACTTTCTTTTGTTTTGCAGCACCAGTCATCCAAAATCTAAACAAAGCTGGACAAACACACCATTTGAAAGAAGTAAAATACATAGCTTAACAAAATATGTCAGAAAAGAATCACCAAAATTTAAAAAAGCAAAACAACTAAATAAATAAAGGCAGCATTTTAACAATGTGTTACCCAAGGTGCAAGCCCCTCTCCACTCCCCCCATTGAAGATGCTTTTCCCTTGACCACCCCCTTACTTAAACATACTAACCTGAAAGCTCACACTATCTCAGTGAAAGGGCAAAATGCATTTATTATATATAATCTTTTTCATCTGTTTGTCCAAGTACCAGCAACCCAAGAAACGCAAACACTTAACCAACTGCAGTATAAAATTAAATAAAATACTGTTGAAGTAATAGACTTTAAAGCAAATAACAAAAATAACTAACAAAATAATAAAGAATAATAATAATAGAATAATAGAATAATATAGTAAAGAAGTTTCTATTCTATTCTGGTATTTCTAGCCGGTCTGGATACAGTGGTATGCTTGCAAGGAATAATCTGTAGCTTAACATACTGACTTAGGCACTGTGTTTTCAAATCCTACATATCTTTTCATATGATGATGTATTAAAAAAATAAAGGTAAAGTCGGGTCAGCAATAGAACTGTGTTCGGTAGACTTTAAAAGACTCAGCATTGCGGTGGCACATGTCCACTCATTAGTATGAGATTGTAAATCTTGTACCATTTCCTACTTCTGCTTATTCTGCAGCTGACGTAGTGACCTACTTTTTGTATAATTAATTTCCTGACTTGTTTTTTTAAACGCAATGAGTTTTTGTCATATTGGCCTTTGCACAGTTTTCAATAGTGTAACATGCAGCGTCTTAACAGCCCCTGCTGAAAATTATGTGTCTTTATTAATGTTGTGAAGGGTAAATATTCATGTCTGAATTCCTCTTGAGGTTTTTCAACACTGTTATTTATAAACAGCTCATGGACTTTGTAGATTTATCAAAACTTTATACAGAATACGTTGTGTAATTCTGCAATGCAGAACTGAGTAACAAAGTAGCATTATTCAGCCCTTAACTCTTGTTTACAAAATCAGCACTGCAGTTTAGTGCTCCAATAACATCTAACCTAAATACCAGAGAATTATCATGTGCAAACTCTGCTCTAGTTCAGATGTTCAGATATAATCAAATCATTTGTAAAATAAACTGGGTAGGTACTAGCTTGCAAACCATGCTTGTTGCACTTAATGGAAAGTATTAAATCAAAATGTTATGGCAAATCTAGTTTAGGAAGTGTGAATGACAGAAATATTAATATTTATTGTATATAAACACTAGTTCACCATTTTTTTCTACTATTTTCCATACCTAGTGATAAATTACGGATTCTGCTTTACCAGTTTGCATAAGAAATGGCAGGTTTGAGTCACAGACTATTGAATTCTATCACTGTTTCAGTCTTTTTACCTTTTCAGAAAGTTTGCTGCAGTCATCCATCACCTTTCCTGTGAAATAATGCTTTTTCTTGTCAGACTTGAATCGCATATCTTTTATCTTTAAAGGAACTTCTTAGACATCAGGTCCTTTCCTTCTGTCTTTTATTATCTGCAGCACAAGGAGGAAGTTTGCCTGCCTTTGATTTGTGGGTCACACTCAAAAGCTGCCCCATCTTTCCTCACTTCCCTTTCATCTGCCCCCATCCTCGTCAGTGCATCAGTTGTGTCCCACTCCACAATTCACACCACTAGACTGTTGTGCACATCTATAGCCTTGTCTTTAAAGTAGCAATTCCTGAGTTCCAGATTATTTTTCTCACTGTTTGCAGCCTGTGCCCCCCCCCCCCAGTTGCGCTGCTTCATGATATTATGGACTTTAGCCTTGTCCCCTCATTTCACCTTGCATCCAATGTATTGGGCTACAGAATGAGTAATTTAGGATGTGTAATCAGGAACCAGTAAGTCATATGCCAAATACTGAAAGAACACACAAATAAAAAGCCCTTGTGATCAAATCACCAGCAATGACCACACACACAAAAAGAGCAACACATTAAGCAAACATACATATTCAACATGAAAACAGATAGAAGCACCAAAATAACTGATGTCATGTTGTCCATATCTCACCTTTGTTCTTGCTGTTTGGGTTCGGAGCCGACCCTCACTCCTACTCGGCCGTATACTATAGCTCGAGAGCTTTTACTGGCTTGAGGCTAGACCCTATCCCAGCATGCCTAGCGGTAGTTACCCAGATCTCATTTGCCGCTTGTAGCATCAAGATTGCGGATACTGGCTCAGGTTAAGTGTTTTTTTCTATTTGTTATACTCTTTGAAAACAAATCTTATTCATTTTTCTAACTTGTTATTAATACCTGTCCTTCATTCTTCTACCTTCCCTATCCCGTCCGAGTAACTTGCATTTGTTGGAGACTAACCATTTTCTCTCTGGCCTTTTTCTCCTCTTCCAGACCAGTTTAACTTAGTGGGTTCTTCGCCATTTCTTGCCTTCTTTAACTTATAAGGAGTTGCCATTTAAGGTTCGCCTTAGGTGGAGAGTTCGCTGTTTAACTTAGAGGCTCTCCCCCTTTCTCTTGCCCCAAGCGTAGGGAACCCATAATCCAGGATGCCCCATTGGGTGATTCCACCTCTTCTGAAACCTCCCCTGGGCATCCCTTGGAGGAGGTCCCTCAGAAGAGGAATTGCAAGAGGAAGCATGTGGACTCCCCTGAGTCCTTGACATCAGACACAGACTTGGATGACTCAAAAAGGTCCCCCTCTGAAGATGTCTCTTTTTTCAGACATCTTAGAAATCCGTAGACAGAGGGGGGTGACTGGAAGTCCCTTGCCCCTTCTGAAGATGAGTCAGTGTACCTGGATGCATTTGATTCTCGACCCTCCACCTCTTGGGTATCTCCTTGTTTCGACCCTCTTTTACACGTAGTGAGTCGAAAGGCGTGGAGCTCTCCAGGCACGATGGAACCAGTTCTGTGGAGGCCCAATAAATTCATTACAGCCCCTGAAGGCAGACTCTTCTTATCCAAAGGTGTTCCCATTGGTGCTATGATGTTGGCAGCAGCCACCAAGAAGGAATTAGCGGAAACTTCTTCATGTGTCCATCCACCGAATAAAGAGTCTCGTACAATGGACAGATAGGGGAAGCGTATGTTTTCTTCAGCGACCTTTACTCTCAGGTCACTGAACTATTTGCCCCACTTTACAAGGCTTCAAAGGGAGCTCCTCAAAGAGTTAGGAGATACCTTACAGGATCCTACAGCTGCAGGAGCCTCAGACAAGGCGGCTTCTCAGCTTGCGACCTTGACTTCGGTGGTTAACTCCTCCATTCGACTAATTTCTTATGCAGCCCATGGGGCAAGCAGGGTGGCAGGCACAGGGGTGGCCTTACATAGACACTACGGGTTGCACCTTTGTCATTTTGCAGAGACTTTCAAGTCTTCCTTAACCAATGCCCTCTTTGACGGCTCATCCTTATTCGGGCCACAGGTAAAAGAGACTCTTACCATGTGTGAACAGTATGGCAAAACTCTCTCTGCCATGGGAGTACATTTTTTTGCTCCATCTAGACCTTATCCCAAATGCTAGAAGAGCGGGAAAATGTGGTTCCAGAAATCCCAGAGAGCTTTGCCTGACACACGTGGAGATTTTTTCCCTGGGGCAGAGGGAGAAATAACGGAAGACGCCAATCTCACTGCAGGGGGGGGGGCGCAGAATCAGGGTAACAGAGATACCTTCTCTGGTAGGCCCTTCCAGCACTCCTGAAGGGAGGTTCGACTGTCTGACTCTGGAGACAGTCGGGGGGGGGGAGATTATCCTTGTACCCAAAAGCCTGGCAGACAATCACAGAAGATACATGGGTACTATCGATAATATCCAGAGGTTACAATATCCCCTTCTTCCAACGTCACCTGTCAGAAAGACAGTACTCTATCCCAGATGTTCCACCCAGTCTTCGGGATCAATCAAACCTGGAGGTTCAAAGGTTGCTAAGAAAAAGAGTCATCCAGGAAGTCCCTGCAGACCAAATCGGACTCTGGAACTTATTCAAGGTTCTTTTTAGTTCCAAAGAAAACAGGGGACTAGAGACCCATATTGGATCTCAGCAGGCTGAGCAAATCAGTCAAGAAAACAAAGTTCCGGATGGTAACACTGCAGTCCATTCTTCCCTTTCTGGGTCAGGACAATTGGATGTGCTCTATCGATCTCCAGGATGTGTACTATCACATAAAAATGGACAGATGGTCAAGGAGATATCTACGCTTCTAGTTGGGAGCCCGTCATTATCAGTTCGGAGCGCTGCCCTTTGGTCTCATCACAGCCCCAAGGGTGTTCACCAAATGCATGGCAGTAGTTGCGGCTCACCTGAGGTGTCAAGGATTCTGGGTGTTTCCATATCTAGATGACTGGCTCCTTACTGCCACCACTGAGCATCAACTAATCAGGGCAAGGGAATCCACAATTCACTCTTGTTGTCAACTAGGGATCACCATAAACTACGAAAAATCTGCCTTGTTGCCTTGTCAATATATTACCTTTATAGGGGCAGATTTAAACACAAGGCCTATGATAGCAAAGCTGCCTCAAGAAAGAGTATTAACGATCCATCGCCAAGTTGTCATTCTGTTCACACAAAAGAGAATTCGAGCAAGATTTGTCCTCAAGGTCCTGGGTTCTATGGCGGTGGCAATCACTCTGGTCCCTATGGCTCGCTTCCATATGAGAATTCTACAGTGACTCCTATTTGCACAATGGTCATTCTAGGATTTGCCCATGTCACATCAGATTCTGATCACGGAATCCTGCAAAAAGGATCTGGAGTGGTGGCTTCACTCCTCTATGGTAACAATAAGCAGGCCATTTCTACCCCCGAACCTGTAGACACAGTGACCACGGACGCTTCCCAGATAGGGTGGGGGGGCATTATCTGGGACAGACTGTTCAAGGGACTTGGCAGGAACATGAGTACCACTTGCACATCATTGTCCTGGAGATGAGAGCGGTGCTTCTGGCGTTGCAAGCACTTCAGGACTCTCTACCTACAGGGATTATAGCAATTCAGAAGGACAATATTTCGGTAGTATGGTACATCAACAAACAGGGTGGAACCAGATCTTACTCCTTGTGTGGAGAGGTTCTACGAGTTTGGCAATGGGCGATGTCCTCCCAACGCTTTCTGGTTGCAACGCACATCTCGGGGAAATCCAATGCGATAACGGACAAGCTCATTCAGGCTATCCTGATGCTTCACGAGTGGTCCCTAAAGCAGGAAGTTGCGGACTTGATTTTTTGCAAATGGGGCCAGCCATGCTGCGATCTGTTTGCCACCCCCCCTCAACAACAAATGCAGCAGCTACTTTGCCCTAGTCCCACCACCGGGACAGTCACCCAGGGATGCACTTGTTCATGATTGGCCCCCGGGACTGCTTTATGCCATTACACCTTTTCCCCTGATCCCCAAGGTTCTTCAGAAAGCAAAGTCATTGGGTTGCAAACTAATCCTCATTGCCCCTTACTGGCCTCATCAGATATGGTTCCCATTCCTTTGGCCTCACCTGCAGGGAGAGCCTTGGATCCTGGACCCAGTGCCAGATCTTTTGATGCATCAGCCAGGGGCTCTCCATCCTTCCATTTAAGCTCTCAAGCTCACAGCTTGGTTTCTCACTTCCGGTCTTAGCCAGGCTTCCCGATGTTTCTCCAGCAGTTCAACACATTTTGATTTCCTCCCATAAGCCCACTACTAGGAAACTTGATGCTAGTAAATGGAAGAGATTCTCTTGTTGGGCAGGCAAAAATCAGGTTGATCTCTTTACTGCTCCCATTTCAAAGATTCTTGAATTTCTTGCTGAAACCTTTGACCGAGGAGCAGCTGCAGCTACTATCTGAGTTCAGTTAGCTGCCATTTCTAATTTCCATATGGGAGAAATGGGGTCCAATAACATGTCCCGTAGGTTATGCAAGGCATTCCTAAGTGGTACTACCCTCTTAAGACCTCCAATAAGAGAACCCCCCCCCCCCCGGGACCTAAATTTAGTTTTAGATGCTCTGATTGTTTCTCCCTTTGAACCATCTGCTTCTTGTCCACTCAAATTTCTGACTTGGAAGACCCTTTTCTTGGTTGCAATTACCTCAGCTAGAAGGGTTTCAGAATTGCAGGCCTTATCTGTTCATCCCCCGTACTTGATTTTCCATAAAGATTGGGTTTCTCTCAGAACCAACACCTCCTCCTTACCCAAGGTATGTTCTGACTACAATTTGAAAAAGTCCATAGAGCTTGTTGTTTTTTTCCCCAATCATGGCAACAAGGCAAAGTATAAGCTTCATCAGTTGGACGTTCATAGACAGTTACGTTTCTATTTACACAGGACCAAGGACTTTAGAAAATCTGACAAATTGTTCATATCCTTTGCGGACAAGAAAAAAGGTTGTGCAGTCTCAAAGGTGACTATCAAAGTGGCTTTCAGACACTATAAAACATGTCTACGAGTTGCGTAAATAAAAACTTCCAGGGAAAATTAAAGGACACTCAACAAGGGCCTTGGCTACATCTATTGCCTTTCAAGTCAGACTGCCTTTGGATTTGATCTGTGCAGCAGCTACATGGGCTAATCCTCATACCTTTATCACTCATTACAAAGTAGATGTGGCCTCCTTTGGTTCCACAGTCCTGAAGAGTTTTTCCAGTGAGCCACCCAAGAGTCAGGTGCTGGGGACCCTGTCCCAAACAGAAGGAACAAAGGCGAGATATGGACAACATAACATAAAGAAGTTATGTCCTCACCATAATGTTCCATGTTTGTTGTCCTTGATCTCGCCTTCCTTCTTGCGTAACATAAAGAAGTTATGTCCTCACCATAATGTTCCATGTTTGTTGTCCTTGATTTCGTCTTCCTTCTTGCGTCCCACCCTCCTTCCCCATTCCTGGAGGATCAAGAGGAATCCTTTGTTTTTATTGGTTGTACTGGCTGGGTTTCCTTTATACTTTACTTTATGGTTAGTCACAGTCTACTCCTATTACTCTTGCGGAGGGGTTACACCTTTATATGTAGGTGTCATCTGATATGTAAAGTAGAGTATATCTCTTGTCTATTTGTATGGTCTAGTTCTAGGTTATCACAAACGAGATCTAGATAACTACCAATAGGCATGCTGGGATAGGGTCTAGCCTCGAGCCAGTAAAAGCTCTCAAGCTATAGTATATGGCCGAGTCGGAGCCAAGGGTTGGCTGCAAACCCAAACAGCAAGAAGGAAGGCGAGATCAAGGACAACAAACATAGAACATTATGGTGAGGGTTTGGAGGGTGGCCTAATGGCTAAGATGTTTGCCTTACAAACACAAGGTGCAGGGTTTGAGTCTCACAAGGGATAATTGGCTAGGCTTAAAATGGCTTTCAAGGGCAGTTAGCTTAGTACTAATCTATGAACTTTTTTTTTTACAGGAGGAAAGCTGCAGTGTATGCTACCTCAGGGTTAGGATTCTGTGCTTCCTACACCCCCTGCTACTTGTGCTTATAGTAATGTCAAGATTCAAGATGATGTTTCTCCTAGAGGGTGCTCTGTCAAGACAACTACCCTGGAACAATTAGACAAAGTCCATGAATCTTTGTGCTTGTGCACTAGTGGTGGTATACATTTCCCAGTGTTTGGTTTAATTCTGAATGATTATAGCTCCTGCAGATAGACATTGTGACTTTCTTGGGTCATAGAGGGAGTTTTGTAGCTAGCTAATACATGGTATGGGACCTTCCTGATGGTTACAGTATACCAATTACGAACTGACCCAGTTGTTTGGGATTTGGGAATTTATGTGGACAGTGACTTAACTTTTGACCATGTGTCCATTGTTGTAAGAAAGACCTATGTTGCACAGCCTATAAACAAAGGGACACAACAGGATTGTGTCTAGAACTGACAATGTCATTGTCTCCCTTTACTCAGTCCTCATTAGGCCAGTCATTGAGTATAATGCCCCCTTTGGCATGTATCTGTTCAGATACATGCAACAACTGGAACGCCCACATAGATACTTTACTAAAAGGACACAATGCCTAAACAGTATGTCCTACATGAATATATGGAAAGCTATATCACTATACTCAGTATCCAACAGCCTGATAAGAGCTGACCTATGTTTGGCATACAAGACATCCTCCAATCCAATACTGATGGATTTACTGCACATCAGCAAAACACATGGCATCAGAAATACTCAGTCTACAGATCTAAATCTTTTCTGCAACATCAACAGAATGGTTTGGAGGGAGTCACAAGGAATACTGCTGGTCTGGAACAGACGACACAGTTCACATAAAACAAAGTTCATACTTGTCCATATACAGGTACAGCTTGGATCTACAGATGGGGAAACATAAAATTTACTCCAGGACTGCCCCCTGTGCTACTAATGGACAGCGGCAGCTCCTAAAAGCTTTATTTCAAACATAGGTCCCATGAAATTATCTATAGTATGATCCCGGTTATTCTCATTAGGGGTAATATATAATTATCAAGCATCGAATGGGTAAAATCTAATCTAAGACTAGGCTTAAAATGGCAGCTTGCCTAGTACTTACCTAAGGACCTGTATCAGACAATTACTGCATAATCGACCTGCATACATGTCTTGACAATAGTACGTTATACAACTCCTGTGATAACAGTGCTGAATTACCTTCTGTTTTCAGTACTGCATACTTGTCTAGACAGCAGTATTTTGTATAACTATTATGATTACCAGTGTTGAATACTCCAGATATTTCCCTGTCTGCGATCTTATTTGAGTTTTCACCTATAAAAGGCCTTTTTAGCTCAATAAGAATGCAGTTTAACAACTGTTAAACATTACATGTGTGAAATCATGCATTGCTATGCCAGGAAGGCAATTCTGAAATAAAACAATCTACATATTTGGCAGCTGTGGTCATAAATCTAACTTATTTTTTTAGATACTCTGATCTCATGATTATAACAGTTTTGTTCACATCAGTAGCAATACAATGCTCCACTGATAGGTGGCGATGTTAACAGAGTAATGCTCACTTGCAGGTGGTCTTGTCAGTTTCATGTAATGTTGTAAAATACAGCCATAGGTGCTCCACTGGTGAACCGTGAATTTCCCATTCAAGACATGATGCCACATATAGGTTCATAGGTGTGTACTAGGCTAATGGCCCCAGGACGTTTACAAGCCTAGCCATAGCATTTCCCTGGCATAGTGCCACCTGACCTTAGTTCCCAGTGCCTCTGTCGAGTAGAGCCACTGGAGTTATCCCTGGGGTGAATTTTCTGTTTCCCAGCCACTCATCAATATTTCTTTTGAAGAGGGTCAGCAAGGTGCTCTGCTTGACATGCATGGGAGGTCTATTCCATAGCATGGGCAGTCTCTGTGTTATGAACCTGTCTTCCAGCATGTTCTGTTAATTGTGGTAAAGAGGTTGAGGTCTCTGGAGCATGTGGTGCGGAGGAATTGGGATTTCTTTAGATGTAGCATTTCTAACAGAGTTGGGTCAGACATGGCTTTGTAAGTCAAGCAGAGATCGTAGCTTTGAAAACGCAAAAGAAAGTGATGTTAAAGCTAAAACAGGTCATTGGGACTTTTCTGAACTCTAATCAAATCACCAAATACCTAATGGCCAAGGTGAATCAGAGAACTGTAGTTGTGTAATTCTATCATTTCTATGATCTTGATACAATGGACCAAACTTAATTCTGTATTCTCTACAGGAATTTTCAGACAAGCATTTTAGAGGCAACAGATTAAAGCATCACTTTTACATATTGCTGGAGAGCAAACATGATGTATAAAACAATGACAGAACTGGATGGCAGATTCCAGGATATAGCAGACAAGCGAAGTAATGATTTGAGCTTAAGAAGATGTAGAATATGAGAAATTCAAGACTGCCAAATAAAATGAAGATTAGTCCTCTTTGCTATATTTCAAGAGACTAAGAGCTCTACCTAGAAATTGAATTTACAGATATCAGTGAAGCGAGAGAGAAACTCAAACAGTCCTTTTTTAGAAGTAGCAACAGGAGGGCCAGAAGTGACTCTAGATGTGTTACTACAGTGGGTCCAATGATATATCAGGAAATTCAAATGAAAAAAATATGAGGACTGCAAAGAAAAAGAAGGCAATAAAATGAAGTTAGAAAAATGAATAAAAGAAAGTAAATTAAAAAATGCACGTTAACGCAACAGAAAGCAGACGCATTTATAAATATTAAAGCGGCTGTTTAAAATGTCACTTAAGCAGGCTTTAGGGAGAACAGCATAACAGCATACTAACAGGAGCAGAACTGTATACCTGGCAGCAAAACAATATTAATTAAAGCAATATGCTTTGGGATATATATAAACACACACACATAAATATATATAAATATAAATCATACATACGCTCATCTGTGTGTGTGCATATATATTTAAAGAAAAAAGTCATCACATCAAAGGAAATCTCATTTTACCATTTAAAACATAAAAACAAGTTATCACATTCCACTAGTATTATTTAAGCAAAAATTATTAAACAGTATAGAGTAATGGGTCCATTACATAAAAATATTGTATTCTGTGCTTCCTTTATCATCTTAATATAATACGTATGGAGAACTCTAACACGTCAACATGTATACAACCAAATATCTGCCAGAGGTAAACGGTTATCTTTTGTGGCAGGATGTTGATTAATGGACTTGTTTTGCCTGCTCTTGGGATTTGCTTTGAATGTAAGGCTTTTTCCCAACTGTTGCAGCCCTACTTCTGCTCTGATAGATTCTTGGTGTCATTAAAACTGATAATGGTAGAACACAAACAAATAATGTCTGACACACTGAACTGATGGTTTTAAATCTTAATTTTCGCTTCCAATGGCACTTGGTGAATTCATTGTTTGGGCATGACAGACAGTTGTGCTAAACACCACAAAGGTCATGTCAAGCTCTGAAAAGCAATAACATCTGCGTAAACTCTGCAATCCTGCCTGTCTTCAGGACTTTAACTTAGACAAGATATTACATCCAATGCCATGTGTTGTCATAGTATGAAAACAGATTAATGCAACCATATCTTTAACATCAAATTTACTCATGAACATAGTTTTAGATTTTTGATTTAATATGAGGTTGGCATTGACACAGGGAGGCGGTAAAGAGTATAGTAACTGCTGTTTACACTTCATACAGATAATTTGTTATATCCATTTCCTGCTTTCTAGTGACTTAAACCATTTCCTTACCTTATGGGATTATGTTTTCCAGACAGTAAGAACTCTGGTTTGTATATTGCAATATGCAACCATACAACCTTGAAAGCCGCTTCTCATGAGATTGATACGTATTGAGGTGAATGATTTTCTTATTACATTTAGCTTCTCATAATGGGCATTATAATATTTTCTCTAGAAGATAGCTGGCTGGTTGTAAAGTATTTTTTTTTCAAATGAAAGTTGGCTGCTTCACAAATAGAGTCCGGTAATATAAAGTCCTACAATGTATATATATTTTTTATTTTTAATGTGCTTACCACATAAGCCTCCAAGACAAGTTAAATTCATTTAATAAATACACATGTAGATTTTTTAGGCTTTCATTTTAGGAAAACAAAATCCGTGAAGAGCAATATGAAATGTGCTAGTATAAGTATGATTTTATTGCGTCTGTGTGTGCATGCGCATGCGTGTATATCTATAACTATCTATCTATATGGGTCTAGGAAACTGTATCGAACGTACAGTGTCCTGACGGTGCGTGTATGTGTGTGTGTATGTATATATATATATATATATATATATATATATATATATATATATATATATATATATATATATATATATATATATATGAATCCCCTACACAACGCCGACATTCCAGAATGACAACTATATGGCTGACACCATATGATCGACGTTCAGAATGCCGACATTGTGAGAAGTCCACAGAAAAGGGAAATAAAATTTTCTTTCAGCTGCTAGCAGGGGGGCTACGCATATATATATAAAATTTATTTATTGCATTTGCTTACCGGGTAAGTCCACTGGCCTAAAAGAACCCATTTTCGGTGGAGGCCCAGGGAGAAAAGCTCCGACAAGAACATAGATGCAGGAAAAAATTAAACATTAATTGGTACAGAAGTAGAAACAGTGTTACACATAGCGGTTACAGTAATATATATATACAGAATATATACATAAGTCAGGAATTTAGTTGGTTTGATTACAGTAACATATACAGAATATATATATATATATATATATATATATATATATATATATATATATATATACACACACACACACACACACACACACACACACACACACACACACACACACACACAAATACATGCACACTGAATAGCATTTTATGGAACGTGTATGTTGCAATAAAAAAAACTAAAACACACACTGTTATACTGGTGAGGCATCAAAGCAATCCCCCCCCCAACACACACACACACTACTATGCAGTAAAACATAAATTCAGTAAACAAACATATTCCTAAAACAGTTTTCGCTGAAATGCAGTCTGTGAAAAGCAGTATATATACATATATGCACATACAGTTATGAAGTAGGCAGAAAAATAAATGCTTCCTGAAAACATATGCTCCTTTGGAACTGTGTGTTTATTAAAAGGCTTATAGTTGATACTTTTTGTGATTTCTGTGCTATCAGGGCATGCGTGACTTATACCCATTAAGTAACAGTAGCTGGTCAGAAATTCTTGTGAGAGCTATCTTAAGTACAGCGTTGTGTTATAAAACATAGGAAAAACACTGCATACTTTTAAGTAACTTTTGTAGGTATGTTAGCTATTTAAAGAATTGTCAGTACAGGTAGTGTTAAAGTGTCAGTCTTCTTTCAGTCCATAGGGTTGGTGTCTCAGGTAAAACTTTTGCAGATGCTTATTAAAGTGCTTTTGAAAAAAAAAGAGAAATACCATAGGTGTGTAGTAGCCAAAGCAAAAAATGTAAGGATGCAGGTGAAACCTGCTGTGTGTAGAAAAAAGAGAAAAGGATAAAGAAAACGTGTTCGAAGCCCAACTCTAAGTCCACTGTTCTTTAAATGCAGAAACTGTGTTGAAGTAATGTGGTCTCGAGCAGAAATGACCAGAATAGGAGTTCAGGACAGATTTTCTGAAATCGTTATATGGGCAGAATAGCCTCAGAACTCATTTATTTGTTAACTTGATGAGTTTGCTGATTCCAGCAAACCTTTTTCGGCTACATCCCAAGGTCTGTCAGGTGTCAAAATCCATTATAATATGGTCAGCAGACAATAACTATACATTGTTACTGATGCAGATAATAAAGTTATTTAAATACAGATCATCGAGGTGGTGCAGCGGTTAGCATTGCCGCCTCACAGCAAGAGGTTCTCCGGTTCGATCCTCGACTGGGGTGCCTTCTGTGCGGAGTCTGCATGTCCTCCCTGTGGTCACATGGGTTTCCTCCGGGTGCTTCGGTTTCCTCCCACATCCCAGAGACATGCTGTAGGTGGATTGCATACTCTAAATTGACCCTAGGTGTGAGTGTGTGTGTGTGCATGCCTTCTGTAGAAGGTTGGGCGACAGGCTGGCAACTCGACACAGTAAAAACTCCACTGCCAATCATGAGCGGACAGGTGATCCACTGTGGCAACCTCTAACCGGGAAAAGCCGAAAGAAGAAAAAGAAGAAAGTGCATGTAGCAGCAGCAAATATTTGGGTTTAGTACATGCAAAACAGTTCTGAGCTCAAGGCAGATGGCAAAAAAAGTTATGCATTACCATGTCTCTTTTACTTGAGAACAATACAAAAATATATAGTATTACAAACAGTACAGGGAGTGCTGTTTTCCATTTGTAGCATATTAAATGTAGCATGGTGTTCAGGTAAGGTGGCAGCTATGTCATAGCTGTCTAAAGTAATTAGTGCAAACATAACTAGGCTGTTCAGGCAGACAAGCAGCAAAGTGAAAGGAGCAGCAGACATCTTGTAAAGCAAAAAATAGGACAGTGCACAAACATAAGGAGAGAACGACAGCGTGACGCAACAAGAATAATCCATTTCAGAGAAAATTCCAGTAATTGCTGGAACAACAGGCAGATTAGTTAGCTTGCTGAGTTTCTGTCATTGCTGTCAGAAATCTGCTCATCAGTTAAACATGTTTTGGCACAGAGTGCCCCCTTCCTCAAAAGAAAATAAAAAACATTAAAAAGCAGACATTTGTTTCTGTTGTAAACGTTTTGTCATTAATTCTTACATAGACCTCCTACAACTGTAAAAACCATGTCTCAGCAAAAATCAAAATCAAACATCACATCCTTCAAAGTTTCACTCATAGACTCACCATGAGACAAAGGGCCACGGTTCCAGTGCACCAGACTGCTCTGCACACAGGAGTGTTTTAGTTATTGACAACTTTGTAATGAGAGTCAGGTACACCACACAGTAGGTGGGCCAAAGACAGGGTGTGAGAGGGAGTTGTCTTTCAGGTGACAAGACCCAGAGTTCTCAAGGGTCTTGGGACCCTTACAGCAGAAATATTACTGCAGTATGGTAGGTGTGCATGTAAGGATGAATGCCTCAGTACAAAAAACTGCGTTGAGCTGAAGAGAGACATGACTGAGCTCTCAATGCATGTTACAAATGCAGACAAGACCCTGATACTGAGCAGAATCCTCCCCCATGAATGATGCCTATTTACAAAGAAAAAGAAAAGTTGATTGTCCTGAACAATTGGTTAAATAAATTTGTCATTCTATGGAGATCCAGAATGTGTCAGCATGGAACTAGATGATTGACTGTCTACTTGCTTTATAAAGGATGACTTGCACATCTCATTCAAAGTCTTTAGCATGCTGTCCAAAGCCCTTACTGCCTTCATAGTGCATTTTTAGGCAAAGTTCAGCTAATGAACATTCCAGTGTAATAATCATATCAATATCCAAACAGGATTAAATGATTTAGGCTTTGCACAATGGTAAACGTCTAAACAATAAGTTACTTAACTATGAGGCACTCCTGCGCTTGGCAGGCATGTACATATGTGTGATCTCTAAAACATGGTTTAATTACTCAAAGCACTCACTCCATACCCGAGTTTAGCTCCTAACATGCCTTTAGACCCAAGGAAAACTGTGGCGGCACATCCATATTTGCCAGAGACAATGTCACTTCTAGAGAGAGTCTCAGACACTGTCAAATAAAACATTTTTATGAAATGAAAATGAGTCCCTGCTGACTGTTGGCCTCTTTCCATCCAATTAACTAATTGTTCCTTCTTCATTAATGGCATTAGATAGTATGTTTTATATGCTCCCATCAGTTTTTTTTGTTTTGTTTTTAATATATATATGTTAACTGGGTAAGCCCATTGGAGATGTCTCTCCAGGGGATGACCTCTGACCACTGTCTGATTAAGTGGTTTGCTCAAAGTCACACAGTAGACAAATGAAAGTGGAAGGAATCAAACCCTGTACCCTGGATAGAGGAAGCAACTTATTAACAGTTCAAAACCTTAATCTTCTGTGCCAACTACAAGGGATTTTTTATTTTTTGCAGCCTTTTATCTATGTACACACTTGGCTCTGCATGAGATGGGGCTGTGATGATTGATCTTCCCTTACTTTTTGCAAGGAATTTGGTCATTAAGCAGCCCCATTTACCAACTCCAAAGTGCACAAGGTGTTTTTTTCAGTCTACATCAGAAAAATTGCACCAACCTAGAGTGTCCCCCTGGGAGAGGAGAGTGGGTGGGCCCAATCCTTCATTCTTTTCTCTACCCTCCCAGGCTCTACAAGTGTCCACAGGCTGCTTATCAGACCTCGGTCAAGTGGGTTGCAGTTGAGGCTCAGTCTCTCTGTACCATGAAGCCAGACAAATAATTTTAGTTGATGGCAATGATATATGTGCTGCATAAACTTAACTGTTTAAATTACCTCAACCTGGAAAATTAAAATGTAGATCCCTTTCATTTCCCTGCAGTTCAGTGAATGCAGCTGGCCAATTTCTGAACTAGTTGAGATCTCAGTAGATTGGGTAAGAATTATCCAACTTCTGGCCCAGCCACCACCTGCCGCAGTCAGCCAGATGATTGAGAGTTCCATGTGTGTGCACTCCAACCTCTGTTATACTCTATGGCTGTAGACACATAGTCTGCAGTTGGAGTGTGAGGGAATCAAACCCTGGGCTCAGCCATAAATTATAGCATTAGTACTCTGTGCCATATACCAAACTGCCTCTTCTCCTGATGCAAAACGCTTTGGCATATTTACAGGTCCCCTGTTTAGGGGAGCATGGATTTGTCCACAAGAGGGCATAATGTGTATTTATATCAGTATTGCTCAGTAACATTGACTGATGTAGTGCTGGATGTACCACCATGTTTCTTAATAGACTAACATTTTTATAAGTGTAGCATAGAGTACTGAAAAACAAGTATGTCAGTGCTGAATGTGGTATTGCAGACAACAACTGCTACTACATGTTCTTTGTGCCTCTTTATGGATATATATCTGTTCCCCTATGAGAGAGCAAACTCTGCTTTGTGTATATGAAATCTGGGGTGACAGGCCAAAGCTTTTTTCATGGGCCTGTGGCTGGTTTTTGTCTTGGAGATAACTATGAATATCTGAATATTAATTGACTGTTCTGTAGTAGATCCAATTGGATTTTTTTATTTTTTTCTCCTTATTTACTCATACTGAGGCTTTATTTTTCATACACAATAGCAGATTTTGTTTTGTGGTCTCTGCCTCCTAATTTGGCACATTGCTTGTAGCTATTAGAGTCTCTTTGACCAGTTTCACTCATCACTAGCTCATAACTGTGAACACATTTATTAAGTCATAGGTGTGCACTCATTTAAAATGGCAATGTGAAAAGTAACCTTAAAATCCATTTGGAGCAGCCCGAAGTCTGGTCAGTAAATACAATGAGAAGCATACAAGTACACATCTAATATTGTGCAGTTCTTTGCTTAGAAAATGAAATTGTGTCAAACCAGTGGTTTCCAGAATGACACATTCATTTATATAATGTGTGAACATTTTTCTTATATTTTTTGTTATCTTGGGCTCCTGCCTTTTGAAACTGTGGAAGGCTGTAAGCAGATATAACCCTTGGTAGTCAAGAGAAAACATGTTTACTAACGTAGTTTGCTTATCCCTCAACTCAGGGCCATTCGATAAGAAAGTATTTGCATCCTGTTCCTCAACAAGAACATATCAAATGTAGACAGCTATTTTTACACAGTTTGCACTTTTCTCTAGTTTCTGTTTGCAGTGGCTGAACTAGACACCACTCTCTGCTTTAATTAGCTTGTGTATCTCCTGCCTGTTTAGTAGTGGAACTTCCAGTATGCTTAAAGAATGCTGTAAACAGCTCTCAGCAATGACCAAGAATATAGCCGCAAACATGACAAGAAAATGGCTAGTTTTTACCTGCAGAACCATGAAAACTACATTATACACAGTAAATAGTGACAGTATGGACTTGTTGGTATAGTTCAGCCTTGTTCTCCAAAGTTCTTTAATGCACATTTTTACCTTGATAAAGTTCTGTGCCTGTTTTACTTTCTTTCCATCCTTGTCTCTTTGTAAACAGTAAAAATCTTCTTCTTCTTCTTCTTCTTTCGGCTGCTCCTGTTAGGGGTCGCCACAGCAGATCAACTGTTTCAATTTCTTCCTGTCCTCTGCATCCTGCTGTGTCACACCAACCACCTGCATGTCCTCTCTCACCACATCCATAAACCTTATCTTAGGCCTTCCTCTTTTCCTGTTACCTGGCAGCTTCATCCTTAGCATCTTTTTCCCAATATATTCTGCATCCCTCCCCAGCACATGTCCAAACCAACGTAATCTTGCCTCTCTGGCTTTGTCTCCAAACCTTCCAACCTGGGCTGACCCTCTAATATACTTATTCCTAACCCTGTCCATCCTCGTCACACCCACTGCAAATCTTATCATCTTCAACTCTGCCACGTCAAGCTCTGACTTCTGCCTTTTTTTCAGTGCCACTGTCTCTAACCCATATAACATAGCTGGTCTCACTACCCTCTTGTAGACCCTCCCTTTCACTCTTACTGGTACTCGTCTGTCACAAATCACTCCTGACACTCTTCTCCACCCACTCCATCCTGCCTGAAGTCTCTTCTTGACCTCTCTTCCCCACTCACCATTACTCTGAACTGTTGATCCCAAGTACTTAAACTCATCCACCTTCACCACCTCTACTCCCTGCATCCTCACCATTCCTCCCTCTCATTCACACACATATATTCTGTCTTAGTCCTGCTGACCTTCATTCCTCTTCTCTCTAGAGCATATCTCCAGCTCTCCAGGGTCTCCTCCACCTGTTCCTACTCTCACTACAGATCACAATGTAATCTGCAAACATCACAGTCCATGGGGACTCCTGTCTGATCTCTTCTGTCAACCTGTCCATCACCATTGCAAATAAGAAGGGACTCAGAGCTGATCCTTGATGTAATCCCACCTCCACCTTAAACGCATCCATCACTCCCACCGCAGACCTCACCGCTGTCACACTACCCTCGTACATGTCCTGTACCACTCTTACATACTTCTCTGACACTCCCGACTTCCTCATACAATACCACAACTCCTCTCTAGGCACCCTGTCATATGCTTTCTCTAAATCCACAAAGACACAATGCAACTCCTTCTGACCTTCTCTGTATTTCTCCATCAACACTCTCAGAGCAAACATTGCATCTGTAGTGCTCTTTCCTGGCATGAAACCATACTGCTGATCACTAATCATCACCTCCCTTCTTAACCTAGCTTCCACTACTCTTTCCCATAATGTCATGCTGTGACTGATCAGTTTAATTTGTAAACAGTAAAAATAAACTAACTAAACATAAAAATAAACTAACTAAACATAGGCACAATGTCTAAAAGAAACCTTTATATCACTTGCTAATAATTTAAAGCCAAACTGATCCAATTTCCATAACCATGTGTGTGCTTGAAGGCAAACATCTAAGGCATAGATACTGGTCTTATCTTATTGGATGGTCCACCCTTCTATAAGGGCTCCTTACAAATCCAGTTGTCGTGATGCACCTTTACATTTGTGTCACATTATTCAATTTCTATGGACAACTGTTTTTGTTGTGTGTCCCCCATGTCAACATTTTTTCACAACATTTATTGTTTCCTTAGATGATTTTCAGCACTGGACTATTGAGAGGGCCAAGCTGTGCAGGGCTTTACCTCCTAATTTCTTATAGCCTTTGCTTCCTTGCCTCTGGTTCTACCAGTAAAGGATACATGTTGTTTTCATTCCAAGTACATCAATAGGCTACCACCTGCAAAACCACTATAAGGCCAGTAATAAAAATATACATGCCTGGACTGCTAGCTGCACCATTTGCACTATGTGAAACACAGGACTCTACATATTTAAGTTTAGATGCCTCAGATGGAATGCATCATGATTTCTAATGCATCTTCTCATGAACCTACTCAGAAGTTTCCCAACTCTCGTCTGTGTCACCATGCTCATAACATACCACTGCTTCAGTCTTTGACCAGCTCAGTGTAACTTGAGGTCACTAGCTCTTGACCTATGCTAGCATCTGCAAGCTGTTTCTCTAGTGAGATTAATGGATGAATAATATTAAGACAGCTCTTTACAACACAGCCTGGCACAGTATAATACCAGTGAATGCATGTAGTACCAAGGCAGCATAGCATACCCAAACAGCCTTGTTGCACCTCCACCTGATACCACAGTAGTATTAATTTGTTAGGAACAGGCATGGCTTCTGAGATGGATGGCAGCAATCACTGACATGGCTAATTAATTATTCATGAGAGCCCTGCCTTGTGCCCATTTTGTGACTCACTATCACGTATGGCATACCTACAAACTCAGACTAAGCCTTCAGTGATCTATATCACTCACCTTCTGAAACTCATCCATGTCATTCAGATTACTTTTGCATTCTATTTATGTTACACCGTAAATAATTAGGCTTGAGTAACATTCAGACCTTTTTAGGTGTCTCTCTGATAGCCTTTCAGCAAATCCTTCTAATTTTTTTTCTTCAGAACTTTTTTTAAAGATCCCGCTGCTTATAGTTATCTATGTTTATTCAAATAACTTTTTCAGAATGAAAAAGTCATTTGTTACATGCTGACAAAAGTGCTTAATAAAGTATATTTTCTGTGATTTCGTTCACTTCATTGGGAGTGGTTCTGTGATTGTCAGTTCTATTTGCGGTTATTTAGTTACTTATCTAGGTTTATTCCTGTTTTCATTACTGATGTTCTTTGTGTTTCACTGTTGCAGTCATCATATTTGGGTTATCTGCTTGCAGTAGCCCTCAGTCGGCCTGATTATCAAAGTCTTGGGTCCTGCGTCAGTTGCCGTCTCATCTTCCATGACATCAGGTAGTCAGGGGTATAAAACATGCAGGCGATACCATTACATCAGTCTTTCTTGCCGTGCGGTGCCCAAAGCAGAAGCAGTTCTCAAGTGCCGGTCGGCCGACTCCTGAAATTTTCGTTTTCGAGTTTCAGAACCGAAGTCTTCAACTAAAGCTAAGTACCCTGTTGAGGAAACTTTTCTTCTTGCTTTAAACTGATGTCAGTAAAAGTCAATAATTGCATTTCTTGTGGAAAGCAAATACCTCATAAAGATTTCATTTGCACTGTATTCCTTACCTAGGCCCTGACCACGACGTACCTCGCTGTCGGATTTGTACCTTATTTAAACAGCGAACTATTCGGCGTCTATATATTTACGCCTCTAAATATTTTGGTACTCGGTTCAATTATCCAGATATGTCTTCGGTAAGCAATCCGACTACCGACATTCTGAAAAAACGCAAAGATAACGACAGAGACAGGCCACCTAGGTCCAAACCTGCCGACGACGCTTCTCCTAAGCCAGTCGCCAGTTCACCGGTACTCAGTGAGGCGCTTTCTCAGCCCCTGATACCCGCTACTTCAGATTCGCAGGCCTCTACTGAGACCCATTCAGAGACCGGTATGCTGAGAGATGCTTCAACTGTGGAACCTGCGGACGTCTCTACCTTGGATGGGTCTGGAGCCGCTGTGCAGGCACTGGCTTCTGAGGGTGTATTCAGGCCTACTGACTTGCATATTAAACCAACGCCATCTTTTTCTTCAAGGCCTAAAACTCGAACCATGCCTAAAAAAACGACGCCCAGACCACATGGTCAGGCCTCTGTGCCTAAAAAAACAAATGATAAGAATGGCTGAAGACTTTGTTACTTTAATCAGGGGAAGCCAACCTTCCCCCTCTAAGAGACCTAGGACTGAATTTACCTATGATACTTCTGAGCAGGATTCTGAAATTTGTGTATCCTCTGATGACCAGGATTTATCCTTATCTACCTATGAGGATTCTGATGCAGAGGACTGTATTCCCTCTGCTTCCCCTCCAGAGGATTTCTCTTTTGGTGAAACTTTACATGCTCTTAGGGAGCATTTCCGCTGGGAAAGCCAGGATTACTCGGATTCTAAAAAGAGGCTTAGGGATTTCTTACTCCTGCCCCAACACAGGCCTTTAGCTATCCCCCCTGTACTGGACATTGTTGATGATGCCTTTTTGGAATCTAGCTTGGCCCCTGATTCTTTACCTCCTGCTCCTAGAAAACCTGTTAGCCAGGGCGCTGGATAGATGGGGTAAGAAGGTATACACTTCTGCAACCTTGGCCATTAGAGCCTTAAACTGCCAGTTTCATATGTTAAAGTATCAGCAGCATATCACTGGATTGCTTAAACAGAAAATGATGTTGATTCCTGACTGTGCTGAAAATAAGGATTTACAGGATTTAATGCATTCTGCTGAACAAGTTGGGAAACATACTTTGCAGTGTGGTTTTGATTCACTAGAGGCATCTTACAGGGCTGCTGTCACTGAGTCTGTACTTAGAAGGCATGCTTGGCTTAAGGAGCAATCTTTGCCAGATCATGTTAAAGCTAACTTGCTGGATACTCCCTTAAATCAGGACCGCCTGTTTGGCACAAAGCAGAAGTAGTACTGAAAAAGATGGAAGAAGAAGCTAAATCTATGCAAACTGTTAAAGATTTCCTACAGGTACCACCTCCAAGATTTAGTAGGCATTGGCCGTCTAAGAAGTGGTCCTTTCCTGCCTCTTCCAGGCCTTCTCAATCCAAACCCAGAAGCAGCAGAACACCCAGGCTTCAGTCCCAAGGTATACACAGGACTAAGCAGTGGGGGGCTCCCACTTCCAAATCAGGGAGTAGTAAGATTCCCCCTATGGTAAACTGTCTCAATGACTTAACTTTAAAACTTCCAAGCCCTTCTCAACTGACTGCCCCTTTAGGGGGAAAGATTGCTCTGCAGACAAAAGACTGGGGACTAATTACCCAGTACAAATAGGTTTGAAATATAGCTTCCCAAGGATACAGACTTCCACACATTACCAACCCAAACGGTTGGCCAGATCTACCCTCAAATCAGTGGGCAGAGGCTCAAAAGCAAGCACTCTCTCTTAAACATAAGGGCTATTCAAACTGTACCAGAAGAGGAAAAGGGACAAAGTTTCTACTCAAGACTTTTCCTGGTACCCAGAAAAGACAACTCATGGCGTCCTGTCCTGGATCTTTCTATCCTAAACACCTTTTTGATGATCCCAAAATTCAAGATGCTAACTCTTCACCAGTTGCTTCTTATGCTAGGCAAGGATGCCTGGCTGGCAACACTAGATTTAAAGGAAGCCTACCTGCACATCCCAATCAGGGAATCTTGCAGAAGATACCTACGCTTCAAAGCAGGCTACATGTACTATCAGTTCTCTGCATTGCCCTTTGGCTTATCTGCTGTGCCCAGGGTATTCACAAAAGGCCTAGCTCCAGTCGTTGCATTTTGCAGGCAAAGAAATATTCAAATATACCCATACCTGGACGGTTGTCTAATTCAGGCAGAAAGCCAGGACATAAGTTTGAATCATCTGGCGTTTGTACACAAGGTGCTAACTTGTCTGGGGTACACCATAAACGAAAATAAATCACATCTTGTACCCTGTCAACAAATTATATTCCTGGGAGCAAGCTTGAGCACAACTTCCCAGATGGCTTTCCTCACGCCAGAGAAACAAATTCATTTGACAGCTTACTTCAAACTAATGGCCACAAAAACCCTGCTATCTGCAAGACAAATACTGCAAGCCTTGGGATTCATGGCCTCCTGCATTCTCCTAATTCCATATGCAAGACTGCATATGGGGAAACTACAATGGTATCTAAAAAGCCTATGGTGTCAACATTCTCAGGATCTAGAACAATGATTCCCATCATACCTTACCTACAGTTAGAGTTCCTTTGGTGGGCAGAGGCCTGCCACCCAAACAAGGGACTACCATTCACTCTACCCCCTGCCGCCCAAACCCTAACTACAGACGCATCAGATTATGTATGGGGGGGATCACCTGGCAGGGAAGTGCATTCAGGGCAAATGGAACCCAAATCAAATGCACCTGCATATCAGTCAAAAAAAATGTTAGCTGTACAGAATGCTCTGACAGCCTTCAAGGACCACATTTTTCCAGGACAATTAATGGTAAGAATGGACAACACCACTGTTATGTGGTACATAAACAAGCAGGGGGGGACCCATTCATACCCCCCTCTGCAGACTAGCCATGACTCTGTGGAACACAGCCTTGAGCTACCAAGTGCATTTACAGGCTCATTTCCTGTCAGGAATGCTAAATACACTGGCAGACGAACTAAGCAGAAATCTCATGGACCCACATGAGTGGAAACTATAACCAAAAACTTTCAACATGTTGATAAACAAATGGGGGAGCCCAGATATAGACCTGTTTGCCTCCCCCCAGAACTACCAATTAGACAAATTCTACACAAGGACTCCTCACAAACAAGCGTGGAAAGTGGATGCCCTGTCCTTCAACTGGAAAAATATATCCGTTTATGCCTTTCCTCCTCTGCCTCTCCTCTCCAAAGTACTACTAAAGATCAAACAGGACAAACCAAGGATGATACTGATTGCACCAGACTGGCCATGCCAACACTGGTATCTGCTCTTGCGCAGTGTGTCACTGCCGGCATCATGGCACCTGCCTCAGACCCCTACCCTGCTATCCCAGCAGGAGGGCCGGATTCTGCATCCTAAACTTCAAGCCCTGAACCTGGCAGCCTGGCTAATTGCTTGACCTCTCCGTTACCATCCCTCAGTAAACAAGTGTTGGAGGTCATTTTGGAGGCAAGGAGGCCTAGTACTAGAAAATCTTATGCTGAAAAATGGAAAAGATTTTGTTCCTGGAACCAAACTCAAGGGACGGGCACAACAGCGCCCAATTTACCTCAGATTCTTCAATACTTAACTGAGATGCTTCACAAGCGCCTTTCCTTTTCTTCCATCAAAATTCATGCCTCAGCCATTTCAGCTCATTACAACACAGAACCACCCCTCTTCTCTCATCCACTGCACAAGCAGTTCTTCAGAGGGGCCAAAAACTTAAGGCCACCCAGGAGAGCCCCAACTCCAGCCTGGGACCTTAACTTTGTTTTGGAAAAACTCACTCTACCTCCTTTTGAGCCAGCTGCAAGTGCAGAGTTAAAATTCCTTTCTTGGAAAACATCCTTCCTTTTAGCAATCACTTCAGCTAGAAGGGTATCTGAATTACAGGCCCTTATGGCAGTGGAGCCTTTCATCATCTTTCATGCGGACAGGGTGTCCCTCAGGATCAACTCCTCCTTCATGCCCAAGGTGGTAGCCAGTGTGGCTCTTAATCAGTCCATTCATTTGCCAACCTTCTTTCCTAATCCACAGAGCAAAGGGGAACGGATACTGCACTCCTTAGATGTGCACAGACAACTTAGATTTTACTTGGACAGGACTAAACCTCAAAGGAAATCTGAAAAATTGCTGGTGGCATTTGCTGCAGGGGCAGAGGGGAAGGCCATTTCAAAGCAAACCATTTCTAAATGGATAGGCCATTGTATTAATTTCTACTATAAGCACCATGGAAAACCTATTTCACAGGGGATAAGACCGCACTCAGCCAGGGCTGCATCTACCTCTACAGCCTTTCTCAGATGTGTCCCTACCAGGGACATCCTAGAAGCTGCTATCTGGAGTTCTGTACATACTTTCACCAAGCTTTACCATTTGCCAATTTTCTCTAAATCCAGAGCTGGTTTTGCCACTGCAGTCTTGCAGGGCCTTATAGCTGGTCCTAATGCTATCTAAATTCCTCCTCCCATCCTTAGCTTTGGGAATCTACCCAAATGTGATGACTGTAACAGTGAAACATGAAGAACATAGTACAGTTGTGTACACTTAACATAAATGTAGATGTTCAAGTGTATTCACTGCTGCAGTCCTGGTTACCCTCCCTCCAGCCCCCTGACTTCTTTTGGCTATACTTCTATTCCTTTTTACTATGCTTAAAAGCTTTTTGGTGTATTTAGTTTTTTGTTGGAGGTATAACATTGTTTATATATATTTAATTGCTTCCCATTAGGGGGGCACCTGACATCTGGGGCAAGTAAAACTGATGTAATGGCGTCGGCTGCATGCTTTATACCCCTGACTACCTGATGTCATGGAAGATGAGACAGCAACCGACGCGGATCCAAGACTTTGATAATCAGGCCGACTGAGGGCTACTGCAAGCAGATAACCCAAATGTGATGACTGCAACAGTGAATACACTCGAACATCCACATTTATGATAAGTGTACACAACTGTACTTTGTGTGTCAGTGCTGGAGCCTGGAATGGTCTGGAAAATACTAGCTGAAAAGGTAAAAATGTTTCATTAATAATAGCTTGTCACAGTGCGGAAGTGATGCTCGCACAACTTCTGTAAACTAGCAGGAGTTCATGATTGCTGCAGCAGTCCTTGTTCTGATAGATTTACCTTCTTGCACTGTCCTCCTGTATCATTTTTATTTGCTGTAGCCACTGGATAGTGAGTCTTACAATATTTTATTTGTTGCCTATTGCACTTTGCTTGTCCTACCCAAAATCACTGCAGCAAGCATTTTTCAGAGCAATGAGAATAAACAGATGTCATTCCTAGTACTTTTTTCAAGTTTTGAGCTGTTGATAAGGACAGACCAGTAGAACATACATTTTTTGGATACAATTGGCTGTAGTACATGGGAAACACAAAATCTTCTCATATAAAAAAGAATGTGCAGATGGAATGTTATGTTTGCTGCTGTTACTGATGACTGGACCTATTTCCTCTATTTGAGTGCCCTGAAATATCTTAAGAGGCTGTTTAATTATCTTTTTAGCCCAAGCAGTTTGGCAGTATAAGATAGTAATGTTTCATTAATAACTTGCCAGAGTTACAGAACTGATTCTCTCAGGACTTTTAAAATCTACCAGGACAGTATATGACAACTGCAGAAGCCTTTGCTCTAATATTTATATTCTTATCTCATATTGTGCAACTTTTTTTCTGTATCTAAGTAGAAAATTATTATTGTTTTTTTCTGTTTATTGAATAATGGCTCTTGCAGTATCTTATGTGACCTGCTGCTTTTGCCTGCACTACCCAAAATCCATTTGCAGTACATATTTCAAGTTGTAAAGTATTGCTGACAAGTAGAACATACAGTTTCTGGATCTACAGTATCAAGGAAACAAAGAGGGATTTTATGCAAACAAGTGTGGCCAGGTGCAAGGTTGTTCGCTGATACTTCTTCCTTTGTTAGGAACATTTCCTTCCATCTGCAGGCCCTAAAATATATTCTGAGGATGCTTAATGGTACTTGTTTAGTCCAAACAGTATTTTCATTTCTCTACTACATAGACCACTCAAAGGATTAAGGAAACTGAATTACTGCTGAACAAAGCCCTAGATGTAAACAGAAACACTTAAGTTTCATTAATAGTTTAACAGACATACCCTTATGTACGGCACAATTGATGTTTTATTTAAAATGAAGTGTGGAAGAAATTAAAAAGTATCTGTTTTACAGCACTTTTATAGGCATTAGAGCATTTAATGATAGTTTTTTGAAATGTCAGTTCATTGTAGGTGTGTACAAGAGACTAGCATCAAAGAGTATTTCATCTAAGACTACTATGGAGGAAACTCATTTTATTTTTTTTTCAGGCAGTACTATTCTCTATACCCTCTATGTCATTGTTACTAAATATATCTCGCTGTTAAATCACTGTACCTCAGAGAAAACACTCAGAGCTGACTTTGACAATGAGTTCAGCACTTATGAGAAGTTACAAATGGGTACACAGACACACAAACTCACAAAGTCATCTGCAAAGGAACTGTAAGAATTGCAAACGTGAAAAGACAGTACTGCCTCTCTTTTGAGAGACGAGATGACGACCATCCACATAAAGTACTGGTATCACTGCCACTGGGCCCACAAGAGCTTATGGGCAGCTTGGGGTTGAGTTTAACCTTTAAGACTCTTATCATTTCTCCTAGGAACCTCCAGCATGATAATTAAGGTCGAATTACAAATATATATACAAATATAGAGAAAGCCTTCTGCTTTAACACTGTTAAGAGTCACAGAAGTGAATGGATAATATTAGCTCTCATTTGGGACTTGTGTATACAGGAAATATTGGGTGATACTAAATATCACCCTTCTCTGTAATAGTTATGATATTTTAAAATACCTAAATGAATAGTACACTTGTTATTGTGTAGAATGTTACAAATGCTGTATTTCATAATAGCCATTTATATATTACTAAATTAAACCTTTTCCCATGTAATACACACAGCTTATAACAAACATCACTTTTTTTTGTTCAGCATCTTATTAGTATTAACTTTAAAGAAGAGCTCAATGCTATACAGGCTGACAGTTTTTCCTTCAAAATTAATTAAAATCTCAATTTCTTACTCAGAAAATTGCCAAAAGTATCACTGTGCCCGTAGTGGAATGTTTGGTTGTTGTTGTTAGGGGTCGCCACAGCGGAACTCCGGTCCGCTAATGATTGGCAGTAGATTTTTACGTATCGACTTGCCAGGCCTGACGCACAACCTTCAACGAAGGTACGCCCATTCACGCATGTCTCCACGCAGAAGACGCTTTAGCTGAGAATCAAACAGGACAACACCTTACTGTGAGGCGAAAACACTACCGCAGCACCACCACCGCAGCTCCCGTAGTGGAATGTTTGGTATTTTAGAAAATTAAAATTCTTAAATTCTTTCTCCCCAGGCCTCCACTGAAAATGGGCTCTGTCCCAGTTGGACTTTCCCATTAAAAAAAATTTAAATAAATAAAAATTAAAAAAATCCTGAAAATTAGCATGACTCCCCTTATAGTTGGTCGCCTATGCGTTGGTCTGAGCTGACCATGATACTCAGTTAGCTACTTGTTGGTCCAGGATGACCATTATACTCGGTCACCTTCTCATTGGTTTGAGATGACCATGATATTCAGTCACCTACTCGGTCCGAAATGACTATGTTACTGATTCACCTACTTTTTGGTCCGAGACAACCATGAAAGACCCAGTATTACCTGAAGTCCTACTATTTTGCAAAACCAGTGATACTACAAACACCTGCACTGAGGATCTACATCAGCACTAGAACATGAGCAAGACACGCTGGAGGGATGAACTCCTAACATAGAATATTCCCACCTCATGGAATACATTGTTACTACAGCTAAAACAGAGTACTATGGATACCTTTAAGGCTAGACTGGATGGGAAGATGCATCTTTATATGAGGATTATCATATCAGGGAGGTAACCAGTGCTGAGTGCTTTTTAATGCTGGCAAGAACTTTTAGGTGTATCTATTTAAAGGTGTATATAGTTGGGCATCTTATGGTCCTCATGACCACTTGTATAGTGTTATTTCTATGTTCTGGAGATTTGTGGATGTCCAGAACCAAAAGGCAGCACAGTAGTGCAGGATGTTAATATGCACCACGTTTTTTCTGATCAGATGGTATTCAAACACAGTTGTCAATCAGTACCTTAGAATGAGCAGTTGCAAACATTATTATAGTTGCAATGAGTTTAGTAATGCAGTTGATTACAAAAATCCATTTACTGTTAACTGAATATGCTCTGATATCACTCATGGCAGTGATTTGTTATAAAATTTCAACATGCATGTTATATACATAAGACTGTAAGTACACTTAACTATTGTTATACATACATACTGCATAGTTAGAAAGGCACTGAATAGCATGTCAAAAGTGAGTGTTAAAGTAATTTCTCATATCTGTATGGTTGTATGGAGTCTAGTACAATATAGGCCATTATCTCTAGAATAATGTTCCACAGACTGATGATCAACTCAGTTTTGCAGTTTTATCAAATTTCTATTTGCATATTTAACTAAAAAAACTATTTGCATATTTAACTAAAAAAAAAAAAAACTCAAGAGGTAAGCATTTTTAATTTGTTTCCAAACTTTGCACCTGTCTAAAGAACCAAGAAAAGGTACAACTAAGACAAATCTGAACCTGAGACAAAGCAGGGCAAAAATAGCGCAGATCTTAGAAAAAGAGTCTCAAGGAGAGAAAAAAAAACAAAACAAAAACAACCCTATATAAGTAAAAACAATAGTTTTGTGTATAAATTTACATCACCACTACACTATTGGCAAACTTACACTGAAAAATCTTTGTAATTTTTTTCATTTGTGTTTGTGTTATTTTTGACTCCTTATCTTTGTTTGTGTTCAAAACTTCCTCCCTCCTACTTGCCCAGATTTCCCATTTGTTCCTTCTGAAGATTAGATCACTACAACTCATTTGTTCTTCCTTGGAGTGAGGGGGCAAGCAGTGAAACAATGGGATTGATGCTATTATTCTCCCTGGGGATCACTAGACTTTGCTATGGGCTCTACCAGGTTTCCATATCTCCGTACTAAATCTACTGTGTCCCGAGGAGCTGGTATGCAGTGGTCATGTTCTAGGAATTGTGTATCATGTGCTTTCATAAAGAGCATCCCCTCTGTAGCTCTGCTCCCCCCTTGAAAGGAAAGAACTTCTGGTAACCCCAGTTTTCTACCAGGGATTCTACATAGAGTCCACACCCTTAGCGTCTGCCATTCCAACCCCCCCCGCTCAACTGAGAAAGGCAAGCAGTGCTGGCCATGATTACAATTGTGCTAGTCATTAGTTATAGGTGTGCCATCATGGCTACAGTTGTGCCAGTCATGGATATAGTTGTGCTGGTCATGGTTACAGTTGTGCTGGTCATGGTTACAGTTGTGCTGGTCATGGTTGCAGTTATGCTGGTCATAGTTACAGTTGTGCTGGTCATAGTTACAGTTGTGCTGGTCATTGGTTATAGTTGTGCTGGTCATGGTTATAGTTGTGCTGGTTATTGGTTATAGTTGTGCTGGTCATTGGTTGTAGTTGTGCTGGTCATGGTTAGAGTTGTGCTGGTCATTGGTTACACTTGTGCTGGTCATGGTTACAGTTGTGTTGATCATGGTTGTAGTTGTGCTGGCAATGGTTATGGTTGTGCTAGTCATGATTACAGTTGTGCTGGTCATTGGTTATAGTTGTGCCGGTCATGGTTACAGTTGTGCTGATCATGGATATAGTTGAGCTGGTCATGGTTTATAGTTGTACTGGTCATTGGTTATAGTTGTGCTGGTCATGGTTTATAGTTGTACTGGTCATTGGTTATATTTGTGCTGGTCATGGTTACAATTGTGCCGGTCATGGATATAGTTGTGCTGGTTATGGTTATAGTTGTGCTGGTCATTGGTTATAGTTGTGCCGGTCATGGTTACAGTTGTGCCGATCATGGATATAGTTGAGCTGGTCATGGTTTATAGTTGTACTGGTCATTGGTTATAGTTGTGCTGGTCATGGTTTATAGTTGTACTGGTCATTGGTTATATTTGTGCTGGTCATGGTTACAATTGTGCCGGTCATGGATATAGTTGTGCTGTTCATGGTTATAGTTGTGCTGGTCATTGGTTATAGTTGTGCTGGTTATGGTTATAGTTGTGCTGGTCATTGTTACAGTTGTGCTGGTCATTGGTTATAGTTGTGTAGGTCATGGTTATGGTTGTGCTGGTCATGGTTACAGTTGTGCTGTCATTGGCTACAATTGTGCTGGTTATGGTTATAGTTGTCCTGTTCATGGTTACAGATGTGCTGGTCATTGGTTACAGTTGTGCTGGTCATTAGTTACAGTTGTGCTGGTCATGGTTATAGTTGTGCTGGTCATAGTTACAGTTGTGCTGGTCATTGGTTATAGCTATGCTGGTCATGGTTACAGTTGTGCTGGTCATGGTTATAATTGTGCTGGTCATGGTTACAGTTGTGCTGGTCATTATTTATAGTTGTGCCGGTCATGGTTACAGTTGTGCCGGTCATGGTTACAGTTGTGCCAGTCATGGATATAGTTATGCTGGTCATGGTTACAGTTGTGCTGGTCATTGGTTATAATTGTGCCGGTCATGGTTCCAGTTGTGCTGGTCATTGGTTATAGTTGTGCTGGACATGGTTACAGTTATGCTGGTCATGGTTATAGTTGTGCTGGTCATGGTTACACGTGTACTGGTCACTGGTTATAGTTGTGCTGGTCATTGGTTATAGTGCTGGTCATGGTTATAGTTGTGCTAGTCATGGTTACAGTTGTGCTGGTCATTGGTTATAGTTGTGCTGGTCATTGATATTGTTGTGCTGGTCATAATTACAGTTGTGCTGGTCATTGGTTATAGTTGTGCTGGTCATGGTTATAGTTGTGCTGGTCATGGTTATAGTTGTGCTGGTCATGGTTACAGTTGTGCTAGTCATAGTTACAGTTGTGCTGGTCATTGATTATAGTTGTGCTGGTCATGGTTATAGTTGTGCTAGTCATGTTTATAGTTGTGCTGGTCATGGTTATAGGTGTGCCAGCCATTGTTTACAGTTGTGCTGGTCATGGTTACAGTTGTGCTGGTCATTGGTTATAGTTGTGCTGGTCATTGTTTACAGTTATGCTGGTCATGGTTATAGTTGTTCTGGTCATGATTACAGTTGTGCTGGTCATTGGTTATAGCTATGCCGGTCATGGATATAGTTGTGCTGGTCATGGTTCCCATTGTGCTGGTCATTGGTTATAGTTGTGCCGGTCATAGCTATAATTGTGCTGGTCATGGATATAGTTGTGCTGGTCATTGGTTATAGTTGTGCTGGTCATGGTTATAGTTGTGCTGGTCATAGTTACAGTTGTGCTCGTCACTGGTTATAGTTATGCTGGTCATGGTTATAGTTGTGCTGGTCATTATTACAGTTGTGCTGGTCATGGCTACAGTTGTACTTGTCATGGTTACAGTTGTGCTGTCATTGGTTACAGTTGTGCTGGTCATGGTTATAGTTGTACTGGTCATGGTTATAGTTGTGCTGGTCATGGTTACAGTTGTGCTGGTCATGGTTATAGTTGTGCTGGTCATAGTTACAGTTGTGCTGGTCATTGATTGTTGTGCTGGCCATGGTTACAGTTGTGCTAGTCATGGTTACAGTTGTGCTGGTCATGGTTATAGTTGTGCTGGTCATAGGTACAGTTGTGCTGGTCATAGGTTATAGTTGTGCCGTTCATGGTTGCAGTGTTGCCGGTCATGGATATAGTTGTGCTGGTCATTGGTTATAGTTGTGCTGGTCATGGTTGCAATTGTGCCGGTCATGGATATAGTTCTGATCATGGTTACAGTTGTGCTGGTCATGGTTATAGTTGTGCTGGTCATGGTTACAGTTGTGCTGGTCATTGATCATAGTTGTGCTTGTCATTGGTATAGTTGTGCTGCTCATGGTTACAGTTGTGCCGGCCATGGATATAGTTGTACTGGTCATGGTTACAGTTGTGCTGGTCATTGGTTATAGTTGCACCAGTCATGGTTACAATTGTGCCGGTCCTGGATATAGTTGTGCTGGTCATGGTTATGGTTGTGCTGGTCATGGTTACAGTTGTGCTAGTCATGGTTACAGTTGTGCCAGTCATGGTTACAATTGTGCTGGTCATGGTTATAGTTGTGCTGGTCATGGTTATAGTTGTGCTGGTCATGGATATAATTGTGCTAGTCTTGGTTATAGTTGTATTGGTCATGGTTTCAGTTGGGCTGGGTCATGGTTATAGTTTTGCCGGTCATGGTTACAGTTGTGCTGGTTATGAATATAGTTGTGCTGGTCATGGTTATAGTTGTGTCGATCATGGTTACAGTTGTGCTGGTCATGGATATAGTTGTGTTGGTTATGGTAATAGTTGTGCTGGTCATTGGTTATAGTTGTGCTGGTCATGGTTATAGTTGTGCTGGTCATGGTTACAGTTGTGCTAGTCATGGTTACAGTTACGCTGGTCATTGGTTATAGTTGTGCCGGTCATGGTAACAGTTGTGCTGGTCATAGGTACAGTTGTGCTGGTCATAGGTTATAGTTGTGCCGGTCATGGTTGCAGTGTTGCCGGTCTTGGATATAGTTGTGCTGGTCATGGTTACAATTGTGCCGGTCAGGGATATAGTTCTGGTCATGGTTACAGTTGTGCCAGTCATGGTTGTAGTTGTGCTGGTCATAGTTACAGTTGTGCTGGTCATTGATCATAGTTGTGCTGGTCATGGTTACAATTGTGCCGGTCAGGGATATAGTTTTGGTTATGGTTACAGTTGTGCTGGTCATGGTTACAGTTGTGCTGGTCATTGATCATAGTTGTGCTGGTCATGGTTACAGTTGTGCTAATCATGGTTACAGTTGCGCTGTTCATTGGATATAGTTGTGCCGGTCATGGTTACAGTTGTGCCAGTCATGGATATAGTTGTGCTGGTCATGGTCACAGTTGTGCTTGTCATTGGTTATAGTTGTGCTGGTCATGGTTACAGTTGTGCCAGTCATGGATATAGTTGTACTGGTCATGGTTACAGTTGTGCTGGTCATTGGTTACAGTTGTGCCGGTCATGGATATAGTTGTGCTGGTCATGGTTACAGTTGTGCTGGTCATTGGTTATAGTTGTGCAGGTCATGGTTATAGTTGTGCTGGTCATGGTTACAGTCGTGCTGGTCATGGTTACAGTTGTGCTAGTCATGGTTACAGTTGTGCCGGTCATGGATATAGTTGTGCTGGTCATGGTTATAGTTGTGCTGGTCATGGATATAGTTGTGCTGTTCATGGTTATAGTTGTATTGGTCATGGTTACAGTTGGGCTGGGTCATGGTTACAGTTGTGCTGGTCATGGTTACAGTTGTGCTGGTTAGGGAATATAGTTGTGCCGGTCATGGTTATAGTTGTGCCGGTCATGGTTATAGTTGTGCCGGTCATGGATATAGTTGTGCTGGTCATGGAAATAGTTGTGCTTGTCATGGTTATAGTTGTGCTGGTCATTGATTGTTGTGCTGGTCATGGTTACAGTTGTGCTGGTCATGGTTATAGCTGTGCTGGTCATAGGTACAGTTGTGCTGGTCATAGGTTATAGTTGTGCTGGTCATGGTTGCAGTGTTGCCGGTCATGGATATAGTTGTGCTGGTCATTGGTTATAGTTGTGCTGGTCATGGTTACAATTGTGCCGGTCATGGATACAGTTATGGTCATGGTTACAGTTGTGCTGATCATGGTTATAGTTGTGCTGGTCATGGTTACAGTTGTGCTGGTAATTGATCATAGTTGTGCTGGTCATGGTTCCAGTTGTGCTAGTCATGGTTACAGTTGCGATGTTCATTGGTTATAGTTGTGCCGGTCATGGTTACAGTTGTGCCAGTCATGGATATAGTTGTGCTGGTCATTGGTTATAGTTGTGCCGGTCATGGCTACAGTTGTGTTGGCCATGGTTATAGTTGTGCTGGTCATAGGTTATAGTTGTGCCGGTCATGGTTGCAGTGTTGCCGGTCATGGATATAGTTGTGCTGGTCATTGGTTATAGTTGTGCTGGTCATGGTTAGTAGTTGTGCTGGTCATTGGTTACAGTTGTGCTGGTCATGGTTGCAGTTGTGCTGGTCATTGGTTATAGTTGTGCCGGTCATGGCTACAGTTGTGCTGGCCATGGTTATAGTTGTGCTGGTCATAGGTTATAGTTGTGCCGGTCATGGTTGCAGTGTTGCCGGTCATGGATATATTTGTGCTGGTCATTGGTTATAGTTGTGCTGGTCATGGTTAGTAGTTGTGCTGGTCATGGATATAGTTGTGCTGGTCATGGTTACAGTTGTGCTGGTCATTGGTTATAATTGTACCTGTCATGGTTACAATTGTGCTGGTCATGGATATAGTTGTGCTGGTTATGGTTATAATTGTGCTGGTTATTGGTTATAGTTGTGCCGGTCAGGGTTATAATTGTACTGGTAATAGATATAGTTGTGGTGGTCATAGATACAGTTGTGCTGGTCATTGGTTATAGTTGTTATGGTCAAGGTTATAGTTGTGCTGGTCATGGTTACAGTTGTGCTGGTCATGGTTACAGTTGTGGTGGTCATTAGTTATAGTTGTGCCAGTCATGGTTACAGTTGTGCCGGTCATGGTTACAGTTGTGCTGGTCATTGGCCATAATTGTGCCAGTCATGGTTACAGTTCTGCCGGTCATGGATATAGTTGTGCTGGTTATGGTTATAGTTGTGCTGGTTATTGGTTATAGTTGTGCCGGTCAGGGTTATAATTGTACTGATCATGGATATAGTTGTGCTGGTCATAGATACAGTTGTGCTGGTCATGATTACAGTTGTGCTGGTCATTGTTACAGTTGTGCTTGTCATTGGTTATAGTTATGCAGGTAATGGTTATAGTTGTGCTGATCATGGTTACAGTTGTGGTGGTCATGGTTACAGTTGTGCTGGTCATTAGTTATAGTTGTGCCAGTCATGGTTACAGTTGTGCCAGTCATGGATATAGTTGTGCTGGTCATGGTTACAGTTGCGCTGGTCATTGGTTATAATTGTGCCGGTCATGGTTACAATTGTGCTGGTCATGGATATAGTTGTGCTGGTCATGGTTATAGTTGTGCTGGTCATTTGTTATAGTTGTGCTGGTCAGAGTTATAATTGTGCTGGTCATTTATATAGTTGTGCTGGTCATAGATACAGTTGTGCTGGTCATTGGTTATAGTTGTGCTGGTCATGGTTATAGTTGTGCTGGTCATTGTTACAGTTGTGCTGGTCATTGGTTATAGGTGTACAGGTCATGGTTACAGTTGTGCTGGTCTTGGTTACAGTTGTCCTGGTCTTGGTTACAGTTGTCCTGGTCATGGTTACAGTTGTGCTGGTCATGGTTATAGTTGTGCCGGTTATGGTTGTAGTTGTGCCAGTCATGGTTACAGTTGTGCCGGTCATGGATATAGTTGTGCTGGTCATGGATATAGTTGTGCTGGTCTTGGTTACAGTTGTCCTGGTCATGGTTACAGTTGTGCTGGTCATGGTTATAGTTGTGCTGGTTATGGTTGTAGTTGTGCCAGTCATGGTTACAGTTGTGCCGGTCATGGATATAGTTGTGCTGGTCATGGATATAGTTGTGCTGCTCATGGATATAGTTGTGCTGGTCATTGCTACAGTTGTGCTGGTCATTGGTTATAATTGTACCGGTCATGGTTACCATTGTGCCGGTCATGGATATAGTTGTGCTGGTTATGGTTATAGTTGTGCTGGTTATTGGTTATAGTTGTGCCGGTCAGGGTTATAATTGTACTGGTCATGGATATAGTTTTGCTGGTCACAGATACAGTTGTGCTGGTCATTGGTTATAGTTGTGCTGGTCATGGTTATAGTTGTGCTGGTCATTGTTACAGTTGTGCTGGTCATTGGTTATAGTTGTGCAGGTCATGGTTATAGTTGTGCTGGTCATGGTTACAGTTGTGCTGGTCATGATTACAGTTGTGCTGGTCATTAGTTATAGTTGTGCCAGTCATGGTTACAGTTGTGCCGGTCATGGATATAGTTGTGCTGGTCATGATTACATTTGTGCTGGTCATTGGTTATAATTGTGCTGGTCATGGTTACAATTGTGCCGGTCATGGATATAGTTGTGCTGGTCATGGTTATAGTTGTGCTGGTCATTTGTTATAGTTGTGCTGGTCAGGGTTATAATTGTGCTGGTCATGGATATAGTTGTGCTGGTCATAGATACAGTTATGCTGGTCATTGGTTATAGTTGTGCTGGTCATGGTTACAGTTGTGCTGGTCATTGTTACAGTTGTGCTGGTCATTGGTTATAGTTGTGCAGGTCATGGTTACAGTTGTGCTGGTCTTGGTTACAGTTGTCCTGGTCATGGTTACAGTTGTGTTGGTCATGGTTATAGTTGTGCTGGTTATGGTTGTAGTTGTGCTAGTCATGGTTACAGTTGTGCCGGTCATAGATATAGTTGTGCTGGTCTTGGTTACAGTTGTGCTGGTCATGGTTGCAGTTGTGCTGGTCATTGGTTATAGTTGTGCTGGTCATGGTTACAGTTATGCTGGTCATGGTTACAGTTATGCTGGTCATTGGTTACAGGTTTGCTGGTCATGGTTACAGTTGTGCTGGTCATAGTTACACTTGTGCTGGTCACTGGTTATTGTTGTGCTGGTCACTGGTTATAGTTGTGCTGGTCATGGTTACAGTTGTACTAGTTATGGTTACAGTTGTGCTGGTCATTGGTTATAGTTGTGCTGGTCATGGATATTGTTGTGCTGGTCATGGTTACAGTTGCGCTGGTCATTGATTATAGTTGTGCTGGTCATGGTTATAGTTGTGCTCGTCATTGATTATAGTTGTGCTGGTCATGGTTACAGTTGTGGTAGTCATAGTTACAGTTGTGCTGGTCATTGGTTATAGTTGTGCTAGTCATGGTTATAGTTGTGCTGGACACTGATTATAGTTGTGCTAGTCATGGTTATAGTTGTGCTGGTCATGGTTATAGGTGTGCCGGTCATTGGTTACAGTTGTGCTAGTCATGGTTATAGTTGTGCTGGTCATTGGTTATAGTTGTGTTGATCATTGTTTATAGTTGTGCTAGTCATGGTTACAGTTGTGCTGGTCATGGTTACAGTTGTGCTGGTCATGGTTATAGTTGTGCTGGTCATTGTTTACAGTTGTGCTGGTCATGGTTATAGTTGTGCTGGTCATGGTTATAGGTGTGCTGGACATTGGTTGCAGTTGTGCTGGACATGATTACAGTTGTGCTGGTCATTGGTTATAGTTCTGCCGGTCATGGTTACAATTATGCTGGTCATGATTATAGTTGTGCTGGTCATTGGTTATAGTTGTGCTGGTCATGGTTATAGTTGTGCTGGTCATAATTACAGTTGTACTAGTCATTGGTTATAGTTTTGCTGGTCAGGGTTATAGTTGTGCTGGTCATTGTTGCAGTTGTGCTGGTCATAGTTATAGTTGTGCTGTCATTGGTTACAGTTGTGCTGGTCATGGTTATAGTTGTGCTGGTCATAGTTACAGTTGTGTTGGTCATTGATTATTGTGCAAGTCATGGTTAAAGTTGTGCTAGTCATGATTACAGTTGTGCTGGTCATTGGTTATAGTTGTGCCGGTCATGGTTACAGTTGTGCTGGTCATAGGTACACTTGTGCTGGTCATAGGTTATAGTTGTGCTGGTCATGGTTGCAGTGTTGCCGGTCATGGATATAGTTGTGTTGGTCATGGTTATAGTTGTGCTGGTCATTGGTTATAGTTGTGCTGGTCATGGTTACAATTGTGCCAGTCATGGATATAGGTCTGGTCATGGTTACAGTTGTGCTGGTCATGATTATAGTTGTGCTGGTCATGGTTACAGTTGTGCTGGTCATTGATCATAGTTATGCTGGTCATGGTTACAGTTGTGCTAGTCATGGTTACAGTTGCGCTGTTCATTGGTTATAGTTGTGCCGGTCATGGTTACAGTTGTGACAGTCATGGATATAGTAGTGCTGGTCATGGTTATAGTTGTGCTTGTCATTGGTTATAGTTGTGCTGGTCATGGTTACAGTTGTGCCGGTCATGGATATAGTTGTACTGGTCATGGTTAAAGTTGTGCTGATCAGTGGTTATAGTTGTCCCAGTCATGGTTATGATTGTGCTGGTCATGGTTATAGTTGTGCTGGTCATGGTTATAGTTGTGCTGGTCATGGTTATAGTTGTGCTGGTCATAGGTACACTTGTGCTGGTTATAGTTGTGCCGGTCATGTTTGCAGTGTTGCCGTTCATGGATAGAGTTGTGTTGGTCATAGTTATAGTTGTGCTGGTCATTGGTTATAGTTGTGCTGGTCATGGTTACAATTGTGCCAGTCACGGATATAGTTCTGGTCATGGTTACAGTTGTGCTGGTCATTGATTATAGTTGTGCTGGTCATGGTTACAGTTGTGCTAGTCATGGTTACAGTTGCGCTGTTCATTGGTTATAGTTGTGCCGGTCATGGTTACAGTTGTGACAGTCATGGATATAGTTGTGCTGGTCATGGTTATAGTTGTGCTTGTCATTGGTTATAGTTGTGCTGGTCATGGTTACAGTTGTGCCAGTCATGGATATAGTTGTACTGATCATGGTTACAGTTGTGCTGGTCATTGGTTATAGTTGTGTCAGTCATGGCTACAATTGTGCCGGTCATGGATATAGTTGTGCTGGTCATGGTTATAGTTGTGCTGGTTATGTATATAATTGTGCTGGTCATGGTTTTAGTTGGGCTGGGACATGGTTATAGTTGTGCGGATCATGGTTACAGTTGTGCTGGTTATAGATATAGTAGTGCTGGTCATGGTTATAGTTGTGCCGGTCATGGTTACAATTGTGCCTGTCATGGATATAGTTCTGATCATGGTTACAGTTTTGCTGGTCATGGTTATAGTTGTGCTGGTCATTTATTATAATTGTGCTGGTCATGGTTACAGTTGCGCTGGTCATTGGTTATAGTTGTGATGGTCATTGTTACAATTGTGCCAGTCATGGATATAGTTGTGCTGGTCATGGTTACAGTTGTGCTGGTCATCTGTTATAGTTGTGCTGGTCATGGTTACAGTTGTGCTGGTCATGGATATAGTTGTGCTGATCATGGTTACAGTTGTGCTGGTCATTGGTTATAGTTGTGCCGGTCTGGTTACAATTGTGCCGGTCATGGTTATAGTTGTGCTGGTCATGGTTGTAGTTGTGTTGGTCATTGGTTATAGTTGTGCCGGTCGTGGATATAGTTGTGCTGGTCATGGTTATAGTTGTGCTAGTCATGGTTACAGTTGTGCCGATCATTGGTTATCCTTTTGCTGGTCATGGTTATCCTTTTGCTGGTCATGGTTACAGTTGTGCTGGTCATTGGTTATAGTTGTGCCGGTCATGGTTACAGTTTTGCCGGTCATGGATATAGTTGTGCTGGTCATGGTTACAGTTGTGCTGGTCACTAAACATCTCAACTTGCAAGGCTACTTAACACATCACTATGTAAGCTGCATGCTGTCCTAATTAAACAAAGGTAAACATTTGGCCTGGGGACTCGCATGTTTTCCGAAAGATGATATGGAAAGGTCTAAATTTCCATGATTCCAGGTGGATGCCTTGGAAAGTGCCATATTCATGTAAGTGCAACTGACTTTTGAAACTTAATTGTATATTGGATAAGTATCCCAATCTCTTAGCCTAATAGTTAACAAACGTTTATTAGAAATTATCTGAAATAACAGTGTAAATTATGTAACTATAGTTCATGATATTGGTGCTTTTAGCGAAAGACCGGCTTGGAATACCTGTATGTATGTGTGACTTAGTGGAGAAGTTTGTAAAATAAACATATCATGTGCTATCTACAGTAAGCTAGATAGATCTGCTGTAGATGTAAGAACACATATTTTTATACATTATTGCTAATTTATAATCTCTATAGCAGCTTGATATTTGCTATGAAAAATTAAATAATTTAGGATTTTATTTGAAATGACATTTAGTATAAAATGCTCACAAAACTACAAGTAGAAAGTTAATAAATAATTACCTGTTAATAAAATTAATAGAAACAACTTTATGGATTAAAAAAAAAGATAATACTTTATCTCATAAATTCTTCAAACTCCTGTTACTTTTCAAGGCATTTGAAATTCTAATCCTACCTTATAGGAAAGTTTATGAGTGTAGTGATTTTTTGGTTTTTAATTTGTTTTTAATTTGTTTAATTCATTTAGGTTCATAGGTTCATAGGTTTATACTAGGCTATCTGCCCTAAGGCATTTATAAGCCTAGCCCAAATTTTTGTGGCTTACGCCACCCCTTATATGAAAAAATACTGTGCCCATTAGTTTGTTGTGCCTCTGTCCAGCAGTGACACAGAGATGATTCCCGGGGTAAACCTACGATCTCCCATCCACACGTCAAGATTTCTCTTGAACAGAGCCAGCGAGGTGCTCTGCCTCACATGGACCGGGATTTTATTCCACAGCATAGGGAGTCTCTGAGTGATAAATCTATCCCTCCAGCAAGTCCTATTTATGTCCGTGCTAAGGTTTAAGTCGCTTGCTCTAGTGGTTTTGGTGGATTTGGATTTTTTGAGGTGGAGCATGTCCATTAATTCTGGTTGGACATGGCCTTGTATGTCAGGCACATGTCACCTCTGAGCAGACGGTATGCGACTGAATAGAGCTGGAGTTTCTTCAATCTGGCAGCATATGACAGATTTTGGAGTCCCTTTATCATTTTGGTGAGGAACTTTTGGGGTCTCTCCAATTGCTGCAGATGTCGGGTGAGATACATCCCGAATGGGGCATTGTACTCGATCATTGGTCTGATAAGTGAAGAGTACAGGGGAACAATGACCTCATTAGATCTGGATGTGAATCCCTTCATGATCAGGTGGGCAATGTAGAAGGTCTTTCTAACCACTTTAGCAACGTGAGTGTCAAAAGAAAGGCCACTGTCAACCTGGGTCCCCAGGTCCCTGATAACCTCTTCTGTGCTTAGTGGATTGCCACCTATATGGTAGCTTGGGGTTACCTTGTTTTTCCCGAAGGGTATGACTATACATTTTTGGCGTTTAACTTCAGGCCATGGCTCTGGCACCAGCTATCTGTTTCCGTGAGTCCCTTCTGAAGGATATCCGTGTCCGATGCACTTTCCACTATGGCGCCCAGTTTGCAGTCATCTGCAAACTTTGTCAGCCAAAGTCCTCCCATGTTGGCCTGTACTTCTGAGAAGTAGATGCCGAACAATAGGGGCCAAGGACCGAGCCCTGTGGGACACCACTTGTGACCGGCTTGGAGTCTGACATAGCGCCAGCAACTCTAACCCTGTGGGTTCTGTCCTTAAGCCAGTTTGCAACCCATCTTGTGACATATGGGTTTACATTTAAGCTGGTAAGTTTTTCTACAATACCCGAGTGGGGTATTGTGTCGAAAGCCTTTGCAAGGTCAAGGTAGGCTGTATGGACTGCCTTTCCCTCATCAATGGCCTTGGTGACTGTTTCGAAGAAGTCGACCAAGTTCAAAAGGCATGATCTTCCCTTGACGAAGTCAAACTGGGTCGGATCCAATGTCTGCAAGTCCCCTATATCTTTGTTTATGAGCTCCATTATGATCCTCTCCATAGCTTTGCAGACTAGACTTGTTAAGCTTATGGGGCGGTAATTACCAGGGTCCGTAGAGGCACCGCCTTTGTGGAGTGGGACCACAGTTGCCGCACGCCACTCCTTGGGCACGTATCCTGTGTTAAGGCTGAGATTAAACAGCTGCCTTATGTGCGGGTTTAATTCCTCATTTAGCTCATGTAGCACACAGCCGGGGACACCATCCGGTCCCATTGATGCTGTGTTTTTAGCTTTAGAGAGAGCAGCTTTCACCTGCGCATTTGAGATGTCTGGGAGGCTACACTCCGCTGGGATAGTTATCTCTCCTTTAGGGGAGAGGGGTGAAGTTTGCACTGAACCTGTCTGCCAGTATGTTGGCAATGTCTGTGGGTTCAGTGATTTTTGTATCATTTTGGACTAATTCTGTGCATATCTGGGAGTTTCCACCCAGGTTCCTAACATAGGTGAAAAAGGCCTTATGATTGTCCTTTGAATCCATGGCAATTTTTCTCTCAAAATTGGCCTTAGTTGATTTTATGAGTGCTCGTATTTTTTTACTAATAATGATCAGGGTGACTTCCCTTTTATGGATTTTGTTCTATCATGTAATAGCTTTCTCCTCTTATTGTAAAGTTTGTTAATGGCTGGGGTCCACCAGACTGGACGTTTGCCCTTTGTGGAAAGAGTCTTGGTTTTATTTGGGATTGCCTGATCCATGCAGTCCTGGAGGTGTTCATAGAAGGCATTTGTAAGGGCTTCCGCAGCTTGGGTTGTGGTTTCCACTGGCTCAGGGGCCTTGAAGGATACCACACCAGTCTTGAGTAGTGTGAAGTTTGCTTTAGAGAAGTTCTTCACTGTGGTCTTTTTGTTTGGGGTGGGGCGGATGTGGATTTCCAGTGAGATTAGTTTATGATCAGATCTCACCAATGAGGGATATACTTCGTGTGGAGCATTTTGTCCCCGTGTTTGTGATAATGAGATCTAGTATATTTTCTCCTCTCGTGGGAACAGTGACTAGCTGTTCCATGGCATTTGAATTTATGAACTCCAGGAACCGTTGGGCTAGAAAGTTAGGGCTTGAGTAATGTTCCCAGTCTATATTCGGGTAGTTGAAGTCACCCAATATGATGGTGTTTGGAGATACATTTATATCCTCCAGTGTCTTCAGGAAGGCTGTGTGGGGTTCCTGAGTTTGAGAGGGTGGCCTGTAGCATGCTACAATTTGTATAGCAGTTTTGCCTATGGTTAGTTGCACCTGGATGGTTTCCGAAGCTTGGCATTGCCACCAACCTGGAGGTGTGGGTATCCTTTATGAATATGGATACACCCTCCTTTTGTGGTGTGGTCCGGGTTTTGGGGCTGGAACGCATGATATGAGGTAAAACCTAATAGTGCCGGGGTGTTCTCAGGAGCCATGAACCAGGTTTCAGTTACAGCACAGACATCGATGTTCTCCATACTGAGAAGGGCCTCGAGTGTGTGCATTTTGAGATTTAGACTTCTGGCATTGAGCAGCATTACCCTCAGTTTCTTCCCATTTTTGTTTTCTAGGGTGGTAGGTTTAGAATTTGAGCCTTGCCTAAAAAAGGCACTATGGGGTGGCAAGAGCCTTAGCCAATATCCGGAATCCCAGGGGTGACAGGTGCAAGCCGCCCTCAAGCAGCGTAGCTTGTCAAGCATGTCATCCCAGGCAGACAGACACTGGATCCCCTTTGAATGACACCAGACATTAAGCCAATTGTTAAAGCTGATCATCTTGTCTCTATATTGTGGCATCATTCTTGGTGAAGGAAGGATACTGCTCAGGGTCAGGGTCATACCTGCCTGGGCTACATAATCAGAGAGCTCCTCTATGTCTCTTTTCATGTAGTCCAGGGAGGTACGTCTCAGGTCGTTCACACCAGCGTGGACAATGACTGTGTCATATTTGTACTTGCCGTGGAGTGACCCGAGTGCTTGTGTTATGTGGCGGATTCTAGCGCCCGATAGGCAGCTTACTGTGACCCCCTCCTTGTTCAGCCTAGTGAGTGGGACGTCAGTGTGTCTGACTATGGAGTCACCTATGACAAGTATGTTTGGTGTTGTATTTGGCCTTAAGGGCTGTGACTGCTTTACACACTGCTTTTGTGGTTTATGTGTTGCTTGTGGGGTGTCTTGAGGTAGCAGTTGTTTGGGTGTCTGCTTTGGAGGCCTCTGCTGTTTAGGTAAATTTTTACTCAGAGCCTCCGAGTATGTCTTTGTGTGTTTATGTGTTTAATTCAGTGATGTGGTAGCATTATGTGAGGCTGGTTTTGTGGTGTGTGTAGTTGCCTTCTCCTCCTGTCTCATCTTGCCAGTCCTGAGTTGAGAGAGCTCAGCCTCCAGTTTGGCTAAATAGCTGCATCTCGCAAGTATTTGTGTTATGTGGGAGGAGGAGAGGGTTGTCTGTGTACATGAGGCAGTTATAACATTGCCTCAAGATTCCCAGATTCACCAGCTGGACCGGAGAGGAGATTGACAACTGACCTTTGGACATGCTAGAATAATATTGGGAATTCCTTAATAATTGAAAACAAGGGCCAGTGGGGAGTGAGGGTGTAGTGCTTTTAATTTTTAGTGCTGACTTATATAATTGCTTTAGTGAGCAAGTGCCAGGTAACTTGAGTGCAATGTGTTACAAGTAACTAAATGCAAAAACGACAAACAGTAACTTTCTTTCAAGTGAAACAAGGAAATAAGTACAGTAAGCAATGCAGATATCACTAGTGATCCACAGAAGCTGAGAAGCACAGTATTAGGTGGAATTAGCTTCCAGGGAAATAACAAGCAAACAAACAACAAGCATATAAACAAAGCTAGATTCAGCAGGCCTGGATCTAGTCTATGCTAGAGCAAACAAGGTGTACCAATTTCAAGGTCACATGAGAGCTGGAGTTTATCCCAGTGCTCACTGTGTATAAGACAGTAGGGCTAGTCCTGGACAGGATGTCAGTTCTTCACAGGATACACACACATGGCATGCAGACCAGTGGCCATCTTGGAGGACTGACAGTTTGGTATGGCATTTCTATGAAGTCAGTTTATCACACACAAAAATGCTAATCATGGTTGTTTTAGTAAATAAAGTTGGACTAGTTGCTGTTTCTGTGTGTTTATCATAGACAAAAGTGTTAATTGTGGTTGTTCTAGTGAATAAAGTTGGACTGGTTGCTGTTTCCATGTCCTGACACTTTTTATTGTGGATTTTACAGTTTGTTGTTGATGTTTGTGGATTTCAACAGTTAATTGATGCATACTCAATTTTCTGTAACTGTGGCTTGTGTTGTTCTTTTTAGCAGTATTTGTTTTCTGGAGTAGAAGTCTCTTATTCTTCTGGAAGATGTGATCCTAGGCATTATTTTCTTTGAAAAGAAAAAAAATTAGATATTTGTAAATAGTGAAACACTGAAATGAAGAAAATGTCTTTCAATCACGTTAACATTTTGTCTATACCATCAAAGCACTAATTTGATTGAGATATTGTTTGTTCACTTCCAGTAAAAGATTTAAAGTTTGATTTTATTTCATATGTTCATAGGTGTTTACTAGGCTAACGATCACAGGGGCCTTTTTAAGCCTAGCCATGCATCCCAAATCTCTGACAAGTTCTGATACCCTTGATAAGTCTAAGCATGAGGTCTGAGAGATGAACCATTTACAGGTTACCTGTTTGCATAAGAGACATAGGTGCCAAACCAGGGATGAATTTCCAGTTTCCCATCCAGTTGTCCAAGTTGCACTTAAATTGGATTAAGGAGAAACTCTGCTTCACATGGATGGGGAGCCTGTTCCATAGATGGGGTAGTCTGTGGGATACATACCTATCTCTCCAGCAGGTCCAATTTATATCACATGGAAGGTTTAAGTCTTTAGAATGGGTAATTCTGGTACTGTTTGTTTTGTGGATATGCATGAGGCCCATCAGAGTGGGGTCTGTCAATGCCCCGTATGCCAGGCATATATCTCCCCTCAAAAGCCTGTAGGAGACAGAATACAGGAATAGGGCCTTGAGGTGGTCTGCAAAGGACATATTACTTGGTGTGCATCCTGTAGTCTTTTAGTGAGGAACCTTTGTGGACATTCTAGTTGTGAATGTTCCTGGTTAGGTACATAACAAAGGGGACATTGTACTCAATGATAGGTCTGATGAATGCCAAAAACAGTCGAAAAATTACTTCCTTGGACTTAGATGCCATCCCTTTGTTTATAAGTTGCGCAACATAGAATGATTTCCTCACCACTGTAGACATGTGATGATCAAAGACTAGATTGCTATCTGTGTGTGTCCCTAAGTCCCTGACTACAGGGTCAGCTCTAAGGAATATGTTGCCAATATGATGGTTACCAGGGTTGGATGACTTCCCAAAGGATACTGTTATGTATTTCTTGGCATCTAGTTTTAGTCCATGGTTCGGACGCCAGTTGTTTGTGTCAGACCCTTCTGGAGAACATTTGTGTCAGTGTGAGATTCAATGACAGCTCCTAATTTGCAATCATCTGCAAATTTAGTCAGTCAGAGACCACTGACATTGACCTTGACTTCTGAGAAGTAAATGCCAAAAAGGAATGGTCCAAGGACTGATCCCTGAGAGACTCCACTTGTGACTGGCCTCTTTATAGAGTTGGACTCCCCAATTATAACTTTCTGGGTTCTGTCTATGAGCCATTTGGCTATCCACTAGGTGACATATGGGTTTGTACCTAACCTCTTGAGTTTGTCAACAATGCCCGAGTGGGGTATTGTGTCAAATTCCTTGGCCAGGTCAAGGTAGGCAATGTGAGTGATTTTGCCAGCATCCATTGCTTTAGTGACCTTCTCAAAGAAGTCCATCAGGTTGAGTAGGCATGATCTGCCCTTGATGAAACCAATCTGGGTTTGGTCCAGTGTCTGGAGGTTTACTATATCTCTATTGATCATCTCCATGATAATTCTTTCCATGGCTTTACATACAAGACTAGTGAGCCTTATGGGTCTGTAGTTTCCAGGGTCTGTAAATGGCTCACCTTTGTGTAGAGGGATGACTGTTGCCAATCATGATGCATGAATCCTATTTGGAGGCTACAGTAAAATAGTAATCCCAGAGGCAAATAGGTCATGTTTCATGCTATTTTGAAAGCATCCTGGGATATTGTCTGGGCTCACTGATGCAGTGTTCTTTGTCTTAAAGAGCATTAAGGATCTGTTCCATAGTGATAGTAGGAGGAGTTATATTTGATGATATTTCCTGAGGGAAGGTTGAGGGGGAGATAGGAGTAACGTTGGAGCTGAATTTATCAGTCAGGAGGTTTGCTATATCTTCTGGCTCAGTATAGGTGGCTCCTTTTACAATGAGCTCTGCACACAATTGTGTATTGCCTTTTAGGTTGCGGACATAGCTAAAGAATGCTTTGTGGTTGTCCTTGGCCCTGGAGGCCAAAGTTACCTCAGATTTGACTTTATTTGTCCTCTGAGTTGTTTGTTTAGTTTGATGAAAGTGTTTTTATCCTGCTGGGTGCTGCGCCTCCTAATTTTTGCTGTGATTTTCTTCCTCCTGTTATACATCTGATTGATTTTGTGATTTGATCAGGGTGGCTTGTTTGTTTTCATTTCAAGCATTGAGATTCCACAGTGTCCTAAATGGTATCCTAAATAGTGTCCAGGTTGGCTTATTTGTTTTCATTTCAAGCACTGGGATTCCACAGTGTCCTAAATGGTAAAATACTGTAGAACTTTGAAGTACCAAATAGAGGGCCTATGGATGCATATTCCTCTAGCTAGCAAAGAATATTATCCCTTGACCCTTCGCAGACATATTGAGAATTTAATGCTGTATCCTGCTTGTTGTTTGGAAACCTTTATTGTTAGCCTGCCCCACATATTAGGATCAAAGTGGATGCTTCTACATCTGTGCCCAGTATTGGAAAATTCAAATGCAGGAGTTGACACAAAACCATACTCAAAGTAAAAAGATAGAGTTTAGTCTTATGCCAGTATTTGAATGTTCAGCCTAATGTTCAGGACAAGGAGCAGTCAATATCAGTGGTTGTGTAGGTAACACACTCACCTTTGATTCTAGGATGAACAGAACTCTGTGGGTTGTGATCTCACCTCAGGATTCATCAAGAGCTACTGCACGCAATATGGCCTACGAGTGATCCAGAAACGAGCTCCCAGGACGTGCATGAGCACTCCTACACTATTCCTGTACAGACACAGCTCCTGTATGCTAATTATCCCATTTTCTGATGAAAAACATGCAAATGAGGTGAATTAGCGATCCAGGCATCCGTGCAGGAATAGTGTAACCTGCAGAAATGGATTTGATTACTAACAGAATACATTTCTGCAAATTACAAAATGGAGGCATGACAGCTTCAAAGAAAGCATGTATTCAATGTAGTAGGCATGCCAGTGGCCAAATATATGGCCATTAGCAGTGGAAATAGTTGCAAAATTATAAAAAATAACTTTTATTTTTTTTTTGTCAGGTTTCGGATGTTTAAGTGTAGGGTTGCAATGCGCAAATGGGATTGGCCCAAAAATAAGGAAAAAACTTGGAAATAAGGATATAAACCCAAATCAGCATTCTGCCATAATAGTCAATGGCATGCATAAGACAACAATACCATGGAACAGTGGTTGCTAAGGGAGAAGGCTGAGTGTCAGTTTTGTAACCATGCATTGGCAATCAGTTTAATGCAAATGAGGGGATTGATACTGAATCACAGATTTCCCCTCAGTGTTAGTTTGCACCCAACCATGTAGGTGCAGCAACACCATGGTATAAGCATAAGAGGTAGATGACCTCATAAGGGGGAGTGTCATGCATGCTGAAAGCTTAATGGAGCTCTGTGGCCCATGTTTGCCCTTAGCTAAGCACAGCTAAGGAAGGGGTGTGTGTGTCTGAGGCTGCCTGGCAGTGTTTACATTGCCTAAACGGGTGTGCGTGCCATGCACTGGATTTTAAACAAGAAAATAAATAAAAAAACAGGAAATAGCAGCTCTGGTCACATCTGAGCACTGGGTATGCAGGCGGCGCCTCGGGGCTTAAACGGGAAGGCAGTCAAAGAGAACTAGCATAGCTGGCAGGTGAAATGTATCAGAATCTGTCAATTACACAGGCAGCAGCCCAGCCCAGCACACTACTATAAACTATGAAAACACCTTTCATTCTGTTTTTTCCCACAAACTCTACAGCACACAGACGGGGAAATTTTACTTGACAAAACTAACAAAATGATAGGGGCTGCTGTTGCTCTCATACATCAATATGTGGAAGAGGTTGAGGGTGGTGAGGATGAGAATGCTGATGGCCAACCCACAGTGAAGAGAAGGAGAAGAGTGTATGGACCCAGGGTAACCTACCAAGGGCTACATGAGCTGGAGATAGTGGACTGCTATAGAGTGGACAGGGACATCCTACAGCAAATTGTTGAGCTGTGCCGGCCACACCTCACACACAGAGCCAGCAGGGGGGAGCCCATCCCAGCAGATACCAAGGTATGTGTATGGTTAAGAATACTAGCCACAGGTACCTTCCAGAGGCCAACTGGGGATCTCACAGGAATCAGCATCCAGGGTACTCCACCAGTTCCTGGATGCCATGTCAGCACATGCCAGTGAGCACATATATTTCCTCATCACCGGTGAGGCGTTGACCAGCAATATGCATGTCTTCCACCAAATAGCAGAATACCCTGAGGTAGGTGGTGTTATAGACTGCACACATGTACACATCAAAGCACCACCCCATGAGTGGGGTAGGGTCTACATAAATCGCAAGGGCTTCCCCTCCATCAACTGCCAGGTAGTGTGCGATGCCCACGGCATTATCTTGAATGTGTGTGCTGGCAGCCCTGGAAATTATCACGACTCCCATGTCTGGCATATGACACAGCTGTACCAGAGATTTGCCAGTGGGGACATCCCATATGGCCACCTAGTGTGGAATGCTGGTTACCCACTTGAGCCGTAGCTGATGACACCCATCAGAAATGCACACACACCCGAATAAGATCTCCATAATGAGGCACATGCACAAACCAGAATCATAACAGAGCATGCGTTTGGAATGCTCAAGTCATGGTTCCGGTGCCTGGACATATCTGGTGGAGACTTGTAGTACTCTCATGAACAGCACGGGGCAGGGCCACACAGCCCCCCACCATTTCCACAGCCAGCACAGGCACAGAGTGACTTGGAGGAGGAACAACCTGAGCCTGCCCGTACAGGCAGAAGGAGGCATGCCCAGTATGCCCAGCCTTTGGCAAAGAGGAAACGCATATCACATACACTGACACAGTAGAGACCCAGGGGAATGACACCTCTCTCTGACTCGCACATACAGTCAAAGGGATGCCAAACATGACAATACCTGTGCTTTACCATGTATATGGAGTATACTATGTGCATCCGACATAGTCAGCTCTCCAGCACCATCCTCAATACTGGCACAGCCACAAGGTAAGTCACTTTTCCTATCAGTTGCTGAATGAAGTAGTATGTTATGCTAGCTGTATCTATGGTATGGATGTGAGCATGCAAGGGAATCGGGTGGCTGAATGGGATGGCAGCAGATAGTGGGCACTTATATGGGCAGCATGAAATCCATAACAAATACTGGTGGCAACAAAGTAGGCAGTACTAGACAAGGTGACAAATCCCACTGCAGTACATGTGGTGGCCCAATGTGTGTCTATAGGACACACACATGCATGTCAGTGAGGCTCACATTCCCAACAGACTCACCCAGCAGGACAGGTATAGATGACCATAAAGAAAGGCTGTGCTAAGGCCCCAAGTTGATGGCAATGGAGAACAGCCCCCCTCCAGACCTACACAGACAGACTACAACAGGTCTGGCAGTTGTATGTTAGTTCTGAAGGGTAAGAAGTCTGAAACTGAAATATAGCTCAATAAAACCTAAGATTTGTACTCTACTGATATGCCTGTAGTCTGCCTGATAGATCAGAATACAAAACAATATGGAAGCCAACAGAGTACCTGAAATACTAGTGCAGTCATAGCAAATGTTTACAGTTGTCAGGTGTGCCCCCCCCCCCACAATCCTATGTAGAAATGCAGTAATGTGTGTGTGGGTTTAATAACAGTGGAGCACAGATTATCTGAGCTGGCCCAATTTACAGGATCGATTCTTGCATGTGTACAATATGCAGGGATCTGTGTGTTAGGTTGTCGTGTGTTCTATATTGTGTGGAAGTGGTCAGTATGTAGGCATGCAGGGTTGTGTCTCGGTAGCCTATAGCCAGTACTGTTGATGACAGGGCCATATTCTGACAACTGCAGTGCCAACCACAACGCATACCACCAAAACCCAATTCAGCAGTCATCCGTACACACTGTTCAGATGTCAATATCTGTCACCATCTGAAAGATGGACATGCCATGAATGTGGGCCCAGACATACACACAGTACACAAGTGGAAGTACCCTAGACAGAGTACATAAAATTCAACTGTCAACTGCACACACCTTTGGAATTGTACATACAGGTTAGCAGCACATTAGTTGTCTTTGTAGTATGGAATACTGATGTCTGTCCAATCACTGGCAGATCACAAAAGGCACAGTTATGAAGTAATAATAGACTGCCTATGTCCTTGTGCAAGGCAGCATAAGGGGAATGTCCCAGGTATATCTGTGAGTCAGCTGCAAGAAGAATCCATAAAACACATGCACTCAGCTCACCCCACCATCAGCCACAGGTTTAGCACAGGTCATGTCTCTGCTGTTGGGAATGAGTACAGTATGACTCCCACTTCTGTATGGGAATACCCAAAGAATGCAGCATGCTGAAGAGGTGTCCCATGCAGGTGTGTCCCTAGCTGTAATAAGCACCCTGCCAGCAACCAGAACAATGGATTAATATGGACAGGAACTATTGCCATTAACACCTCACACACTTAACCTGTCACCCAGGGGAATCCAGTGGCTCACCCTGGGACTGTGGGAGTGACAGAATGCACTGGGCTGCTACAGATGGCCTGCATCACTACCAAATGCCCTACAGTCCTCTGTCAAAAGCCTGTGCCTCACCTGTACTGCCAGTGTATGTTATCTCACGAGGTCCCAACTAACAACATGACACAGTCCACAGAACACAAATACAAGGACATGTTGACAAATCCCAGTAGCATGCCCACCATATCCTACTGCATGAACTATGGACCAATCCCTAAATACTGCTGGGATGAAGGGACAACTATAGGGATACTTCTCAGATATCGTTCGCATAATGTGAGGAAGAGGATAGAATAACAGAGTGGAGGGGGTGTAGAAGCATGGACGCCATGGAGTGTGTGAAGTCTGAAACTCTGGTGTGTGCACATACTACCCCTGCCTGCAAACCCAGTAATGGGTGGCTACAAACCTACTTGTAAACCACAATGTGAAGATGAACTGACCAGATATATGAGCCCTGCATCTGGGTAACCTGGGTGAATCTGTATAGCTGAGAGGTATGGCCACAAAGGATATGGCCATTCTGTTACATCAATAGATGTACAAGGAGGGGATCAAAGGTGCTGGACCATTTACACAGACCCATCAGCAAGTGTCTGCAGCCACCCTTCCAGAATGGCATGAGTATGCAAGAATATGTAGGCTGTAGACTACAATGCTGGACACAGCTTCATTCATCTTGTATTTCCCAGGAAATAACAGTGCGCAAATAGGTGTATCTGTCAGTAGTTGATGTCGTAATACATCACAGTGTAAAACAGTACATATGTCTGAATAACTCTGTTAACACCAACCATGTAACACAAGCAGCAGTGACACAATAGTTACAGTATCCCACTATCTTTCGCCCATTGTGACTGCATATTGTCAACCTATCTACAGATATCCTTCAGAAAAAGGTCGCTAGCTGTAGGTGTAGAACTTCGAATCCTGGACAGGAGTACAACCTACCTGGAATGGATTCACGCACTCAGTACAGAAGGTTATACTGGGCATGCTCCTACACTTAGAGAAATGAAGCCCATGTCTGACAACAACAGTGGACTATACATATCTGTGAGTCGCAGATGTCTGTGCACACACACCACATTGCACACCATCCATGCTTTGCACATACATTGCATAGGAATACTCACACATATCCAAGGCCAACACACTATAATAGGTCAAACATACACACACAGTGATGTGGGGAAGAGAGAGACAGACAGTGACAGAAAGATTTCCATCATGAGGCCTGTCCCACCCACCACACATCCAGTTGGGCAATATCACATGATGTGCCAATGTCAATCACTGCAGACATTTGCTTTTGGTAATCCTCAGCCCTAAAATGTCTGTGGTGCTTGTGATAACTGTGTAACATGATAGTACAGATCAGCATT